>NC_089874.1:143390000-143427500 GCF_040182565.1 Anser cygnoides | reverse complement strand
CAGGTCTGACGGGCGCTGCCCGCTCCCAGAGACAAGCCGGCGTGCAAATCGCCTCCTGCCTCCGGGCTGGGGGGACGTGGGCACGGGGGGTGCCGAGGCGGGAGGTTTCAATCGTCCCGGCGCTGTGGAGGCTGCCGGCGGCGGGGGGAGCCGCAACTTTCCTCAGAGGGAGCGGGCGGGAAACTCCCCAACGGCCGGGCGGCGGGCACGGGTCCTGGCGCCCCGCTCAGGGCGTCCGCCGCCGCGTCCTGACGGAGCGAACGCTCCCTCCTGCCCCGGGAGGCTCCGAGGCTGGGCGGGGAGGGCAGAGCTTTCCTCCGGGGGGCTCCTCACAGGGGTGTCGCCGCCCCGCCGGCGCTGAGGGGGGGGACGCGGCGCTGCCCGCGGTGCCCTGTCACGGCGGGTACTGGGGGCCTGGTCATCCGTGGTTGCCCCTGTGATGCATCGCTGCTTGGCTTTTAGGTGAAAGATGGAGATAAACCAACCGTCTGCGTCGTCTTTAATTGGTTTTTGCCCTTGTAAATAGTTATAATAGAGAAATGTGTTTCTCGCACGGTCGAAACCGACATCTGACGCTTCTATTACTAATTAAGTGTTCTGACAAAGCCAAATCGTCAGCTATGCTTGTGTTTACAGTCTGTGTCTTTAGGACAAAGTTTCTCTTGAACATGCTGTTTTAATGGCCTAACTCATCTAATTCCCATATACACTTGTACAGTCTGTTGTGAACAGCCCGTGCTTTCTATACCTTATCGTGTTGCTTAGCATTGCACACATGTTACCAGATCTCAGTGTTGTCAAACGTTAACTTTGCAAAAATCTTGGAAAAAAAAAATCAGCCTGATTTCATTTATGCCAAGAAGGGATACTTGATACTGAAACATCTTTATTACCATGTTTCCAGAAATTTCAGATCTGACATACGAATGTACTACGATGTCAAGTGACTTCTTACAACTTCACTAGCAAGAAATAAACGCTTTCTATTCACTTAATTGTTAAGCATTTATTTAGCTCGTATGTGTGTAGTCCAAATACTCTCAACAGAATCAGTTTTTAGGTTGACCTTTCAAAACTTTGCGTGATTATTTATTTGAACAATATTGCAAAAGTCTTCATATAAGCAACATAAATTCTAATAAGGCAATATACTAAAATTTCCCACCATATTTTTTATAAAATAATGTTTGTAAATTATAAGGGAATTTGCTAAAACACTTTTTATCACACAAGAGAACATGATAGAAACTGTAAATGGTATTAAATATTTGGTTTTCAGATACTTTAAAGGGTCTGAGTAAATAACACATGTTCTTTTGTTACCTGAAGTAAACTGTGGTGTGCCAAATTTGTATTTCAATTTATTCTCCAGAGGTGCAGGCTCAAGTTTAAATACCAGTGTTGTAGTGGTAGCATTTTCATAGTAGTGGTAGCGTTTTCAAGAAGGTATTCTATGTCAGTAGACAAACATAACAGTCACCACCAAATGAAATGCTCTGTTATGGCTTTGTTGCAGAATGAAGCTAGAACAGGAGTCTGGACAGACGAGATACCCATCTTTCAAATTAAAGTTAGTATTATATATATATGATTTTTATCCATTCTCAGCATTTTCTTAAAGTCTCAGAATTAGCAATGTCCTTTCCTTCAGATAGGTTGACCATTTCTGATTCTATTTTGTTGCCTGCCTTCCACACAGTGTTTTCAGGTCAAAGAGGTAATTTGGCAGATATCAACTTTATACCTACTGCTGTTTAAATGTAAAAGAATGGAGTTGGGTGACCTGTTTCCAACATTTGGACAATATAAAAACTGCAAATTGTAAAACACTATTCGGCCACTGTAACTTAAAAAATAATATACTTTACATAGTATAGAACAGTTATAAATAAGTGATAAACAGCAATGCAAAATGAAGCAGTGCTAGAGTCTGTATCACAAATAAGTGTTTATTCTCATATACTGTTTAATTACATAAGAGCATCATTATTACGCTGACTCTTACTTTCGTAAATTTTTAAGCAGCAATGTAAGTTAAGTTACATATTTTGTGCATTCTGAGTTATTAAAGCCATATTCTACTTTGTCAGCTCGAAAGATGGCATATAAAGATGTATTAGTTCTTTGACAATTCAGAGAGATATGCTTGATCACTTAAGGGATTATTACACTTAGTCATTTTGGTATGTTTTGGACTTGTTTAGCTAAAGCTTAAGAAGTTGTTTATGAAATTCCAAAATGAAACATACATATGCATGCTGTTTTAAAATGTAATTAACAGCATAAATTAATGAACAGTTTTCCCTAATTTGCAGAGAAACTTGCAGTTAGTACATTTCAGTACTGTGTGAAAATTACCCATTTTGTTTAGCAGAATGAGTAGCACATAACATGAAAACAGATTTAACAGATGTACCTACTAGATGAGACGGGGCCAGAGCGCAGCTCAAGAAGTGTACATGGTCACTGATACAGTTTAATTGTTAAATCTCAGGTGCTATTCACCACAAATAGTTTTCAATAAGCAGTATTGATAAGGCCACTCTGTTGGTGAGGAAGGTACTGGCGTCAAATGGGAACGAGTCATGTGGTATAGCTTTCTCTTAGAGAAATAAGCCCTGGAGAGAGAGTCATTCAACCTAGAATTTTAAAATCTTAGGAATTACCTCCGCAAACACAGACCCTCCAAAAAAAAATGTATGATTTTAACTGAACTGCTATTGCTATGATGCTATATATTATATGATGCTATATGATTGCTATGATTGCTATAACTTCTTTACTGAAAGGGTTGTTAGGCATTGGGATTGGCTGCCCAGGGAAGTGGTTGAGTCACCATCCCTGGAGGTCTTTAAGAGACGTTTAGATGTTGAGCTTAGTGATATGGTTTAGTGGAGGACTTGTTAGTATTAGGTAAGAGGTTGGACTGGGTGATCTTGGAGGTCTCTTCCAACCTAGACAATTCTGTGATTCTGTGATGTTGTCCACACCAGGGCTGTAGTATCTACGCCATTCACTGGCTCTTTAAGTTCATCTGTTTGATACTGCCGGTAGCAACCAGATAGTGCTCACAGAGTTCCTTTGCCTGCTCAGCAGAGAGAGTTACAACATCTGAGCATGGGGACTGGGGAAATAGTGTCTCTAGTGCGTGTGTGTCCATGAACAGGGTACAGACAGGTGACTAGAAATAATGGAGTAACAAGTATAGTTTAAAAATTTAGTAGTGCTCTTTCAACCAAAATGATAATTCAATGTGAGCACTGGTGGTATAAACCCATTTCAGTAGACATATGCTCTTAGTTAATTGCTCAAGAAGAAAACTCCACAGAAACCTACTTCTTAATCAGCTCTAGCATCATTACCTCCAATTGTCTTAATATACCTTACGAAGATTCTACTAATATTTATAAAACCCCTCTAACTGAATTGTTATCACAGTTCAAAACTTAAATTCTTGAAATGCCTAGCAAGAAACTAGGAAAATTGTAGCTTAAATTTCTACAGTCTTCAAGTATGGGCTAAGTCTTCAAGTATTTTCCACATAGATAACATGCATTTTTTTTAAAAAATGCCCTTCTTTGGTGAACACAATGATTTTTAAAACAATCTTTCCATTCCATCACTGAGAAGAGAAAATACTAAAATACTAAAATGTTCTCTCAGCAGCAGAATTAACCTCTTGACCAGCAAGTATGGATTTCCTTTTTTTTTTTTTTTTTTTTGAGAAAAGGCGTGTACACTGAGCAAAATCACTTCAAACTTCTCAAATAAATCTGGATGTAGGCTATTTTATGGAAAGATACTACTGATATATAATGAAGATATCCCAACATTTAGGCAGCAATTGAGTTTGGAAGAACATCTGATGTTAAAAATACAATGACATATGTTCTGTTGGTTTTTAGGCTTTGATTTTCTTTGTAAGGACTTGGATTCTTCCATGACCTTAATCATACTGTTCGATTCTTTAGCTCTGACTGAAAAAGAATAAATGTTGGTACTTTCTCAAGTATATCCACTTACAGTATTAGTATACAATGTAGCTTTAGGTAACTCCATTCCTCTCAATAGTAAAGTAGTTATTTAGGCTGACCATGAAATTATCAGCATTAGGGCTCAGAATTAATGTCCTCATAATGTGAATATAGGACAACTCACACCTTTCCCAGCTGTTGTTGGAAAAATCTACAAACAGTTTAACTCCTATTGTCATAATCTGTAAATTTCCTGTGCTGTCATGACATACTAACAAGAAAAAGTAAAGAATGCTTAGATTAGATGACAACAAGAAAACAGACTTAAAAATACCACCAAGAAGCTGAATGGTCATTTTGGACCTTGAATTTAGAAGCAAAGTTTCCTTTGACTTTTGAAATGAGGAAGAAACACCTCTACCAATTTGTATTTAGGTAACACACAGGAAAAATTCTTCAAGCAGATACCTCACATGCCCAGGAACCTACAGAAGATCTGAGGGTATCCAAAGAGAATGGGTGAGACCAATGGATGTGTATTGCCCTTTCAACCAGTCACGTAAACAAGTTAGAACTGAATTACACATTTTTTGTGAATGTTTTACTTCCTAGGAGTGATCACAACCCTACAGTGAAGTTCCTGGCCACAGGATTTCCATTGGTACAACAATGTAGGAAGCCAGACACACAGAGTGCTGGAATCATTGCTGAGTCAGACTTCATGTTGATAGTCCAGACCTTTGCATGCATTCTGGGAGATCTGCCAGTGTTTAGAGGCCAAACCCCATGTCCATTCCATATGGAGAAGGAAGACTAGCGTAGAAAAAAATGGTGACCTCAGAAACTTTCTGTGTTCCTAAGCAGACTTTTCCTAAAAAGGCTACACTCTGGATTTGAGTTCATTTTTTGGTTGGTGCGAGGCTTAGTATTTTCCTGGTGTCAGTTTTCAGTCTTTTCATGTATTTTTTTAGAGCAGAAATTGCTGCACTCTTTCAATAGCTCAGTTATGCAAGCTATTTTTCATCTCACATTAAAATTTATATCTTATTTGTTATCCAGAAATAGTGGCAAAGATTATTCTTCATTTCCTGACTGGATGCTCTCTGATATTGCTCAGGTAATCTTATGGATGAACAAACTGTTAGTCTACCAAACTGCTTAGACTTTTTAGGCAACTTAAAATCAGAATCACGGAATAGCCATCATAATTTTCTTCATAATAATAACAAATGTTCTTTTTCACTGCACAGGATTGCAGTAATACTGTGGGGAAAAAAATACATTTACTTCTGAAAAATTATACAACAGCTCCTGATTCTGATGTCCATGTTCTCCTTTGTAGAAAAAATATACCTCAAGATCCACGAAATTCTACCTTGAAAATGATTTGCATAAGCTAACACATAGTATGCCGTGTCTTCAGCTGCAAAAGAAAATTCACTAGCTGTAGCATAGCTGGAGAAAGCTTTTTGATTGAAGAAAGGTACAAACATGGATGCATGTTCAGAACGAGATATTATTTCACACATATGGCAGCATCTGGAGTGTGGGGTGGAAAGAACAGTGTCCTATGATGAAATATTTCTGGATGCCTAAGTTGTCTGAAATGCAGCCCATTCATCCCCACTGTTTACAGATGGCCATTGAAAACTGAAAAAATCTACTGAAACAAGTCTGTAATCATACACTGCATTGTGAATTTCTGCCAGTAGCAAGGCTGTGCAGCCCCCAGCAGCAGTAACTTACTGTTTTGGCATGCACATGGGCTTCAGAGGCCAGTTCTGTTACAAGTCACAGGACTTCTCTGTGTTCTGTGACCGACGCTATCCTCTCCAGGAGCATACTACCCTTAGCACAGTCTTAACACTCTACAGTCTGAGCTTCTGGGAGACACCTTTCTCAGAGATGCAAACAGTAATGTAGCATGAGTTTTCTTTCAGCTTCTAAGGACAGAGAGGGAGAAGTTCAGAAGAAAATACAACCTAAAGAAAAAAAAAAAAAAGGAATAGGAGAGTAGGAGAAACAGAAGAAAAAAAATGGAAGAATGGCTGTGGTGCTGTAAAATCTTTATTTCTATCTTTATTTGTTTTTAAATAAGCCAACAGCAGTATTTCATGTAGACATAGAATAACACTGAAAAGATAACATTAATGTTGTCAAATTACTCTTTGTGACTTCTGAGTGCAACACTCGTAAAGTAGTGACATGAGTATAAAGTGCAACTACAATCAAAGCTTGAACGAAAATAGCATTTTCTCTTCTCCTTGTTCTTCCATTTCACTATAACTGTTATATTTCATCCCTTTTGGGAGCAATTAGCAGTGTCTGCATCACAGCAAATAGACAAACTAGATATTATGGTCATCTCTGTCCAGTTTTGGTGAAGGATATTGCACATACACACACTATCTTCTCAATAATATACACAGAAATGTGCTCAAGAGTTGTTGTTTTTGGTTTTTTTAAAAAAAAAAAGAAAAGAAAGATGTAAACATATGATGATCCCCCTGTATGTACAGCAGTACTTATAGTGGATCTACTGTTTTACCCTTATAGATTTTTGATCACGGTCATTAGCTTTTTTAACTCTCTTTTTTTTTTTTCCTTCTGCCATGTATCACTCTAATGGATGCTCTTGCACAAATGCATAGCAGTAAGTGGTAGATTCTATGGCATAATGTGTGCTTGTGTCCTGTCTGTTCCATCATATTGTGTAAATGATGCTCCCGCCAGTGAGAGCAGTAACATAATCTCTGTGTATCAAAATTGATACTGTTTACCAACTGAAAGAATATATAAGACCATGCATCATCATCATCATCATCATCATCATCATCATAAATAGGAATAAATGATAAAATGTGTTATAAAATCTTATAACATCTATACGAGCACAGCATCTCACTTTCAAATTTAGTTTTCTCTCAGTAGCCATGGATGTGTTTTGGTTTATTAAGAGGGTGTTCAAAATTTATGCAACTCTTCAATTTATGCTATTATAAATGAAATAAGCTACATTAGAAAGGAAATCTTACTATGCAAATAGTCTTTCAAAAGTGGGACCCCCTAAGATTTTCTACTTTCGGAACAAGCTGCTTATTTTGCACAACAGACTTAGTGAAATAAATAAAAGACATGATAGTCCAGTGGATTGAAGAACACGGGGAAATATACTTCAGAGTCACTCAGTAGTTTGTAACCCTATATTCTTTTGAGAAAATTGAAATGATTTTTGGTATTTCACCTTACACCACAAAAAGCTAAATTATTCTTAAAATTGGTTGACTTAAATACCTTATTGATTTTGCTGATATTAACAACATACATAATGTTGATCTCTTTCATATTACATCTGATCATAAAAAAAAATAAAATAAAATTCGAATTCTCCCCTACTACTTAAAAGCACTAGTAACATCCAAAAATTCACATAACAATTCAAAAAGTAAAACTATGGTTACAGTTTTCTGAAGTTCCTCAGTAACTTAGAATCCTTTTTAGTCTTCCTTTTTAATCCCTCTTGAAAATAAAACTTAAAATTTGAATTGAGCTGCTTCCAATAATGTTGCTGTAGAGACAATCTTTTGACTAATACTGTTAGTTAAGAAGTAAAATAACATAACAAGGAGGAAATCAGCATTCTTGATTGTTTCCCAGTCTCAATGATTTTAAAAGGAGTTAGATGGAAGCTCTCCAAATAAAAAACCTGAAGAACCACTCCCTCACCATTTCCCACCAGGCACCCAAGGGACTACGTTGCCCTCAATTTCATAAGATCATTTTCATCAGTGCAATTGAGTGCAGAGTAATTTTTTAGTGTTCTCCAATCACAAAACCAAATTAGTTTCCCTTCATTTCACATTGGTGTAAGCAACTGAGTAAAGTAAATAATTGGACCTTTAATTTCCGTGTGTTAGTCTGAAAGAAAAAAAAAGTTGGCTGGCCTCATTCATATAAAATGCTGATTAATAGTTATTAATGAAATGCTGTTTAATAGCTATTAATGAAATGTCTTTACACTAAGTATTAAAACATCTTATTATGGACAGGATCCACTTCATATTTAGTTAACCTAAAAATCTAACTAGTGTTCTAGGTTCTCTCTACAGCAGAACAGACTAAGTAAATTAATCCTCTCTTAAAGTAGATATCCAAATATCACATAACTAAAGATGACTTACACTGATCCCACCAAACTACTATTTTATTGACCTTTGAAAACTGTATACATTCACTCTGTTTTATACTTCAGTGTGAGAAACTGAAGTTGTTGTATGGGGATCAGACCAGAAGTCTGTTTCAGAAGTCAGTTACTTGCTAGGTGTAACAAAAGCATAGACTTTACTGTTTGCTTTTTTAAAATTTCTTGTGTATTATGTTTATTAATCTGTTTACTCCTGAATCCAGAACACTAACTTCTTCACTGCCACCAGTAAATAAAAGGTATCTTACTGGGACGTGGTCTTCTGGAAGATACCTTCATTTTCAGCAAATGTTCTTTCTAAAAAAGTGTTGACTTTTTTGCTTCCATGTGTCACAAATTGTTTCAATACATGTTAACCTAACCTGAACAGCACAACAGTGAGAGCTCCAATGGTGGCTCCAGAGGCTTTATTTTCCCCAAGATAATGCTGACTTTACTGGTGTGTATAGTCAATATGTTAGCTTGTTTCGGTCAAATTATCAACCCTTTATGTGGTAATAGTTCTATAATGAACACCAAACAGTCTAATTTATGGATCACATATTCCTACTTATATCTTCCTGCTTTTTGGCCACTGACCAACAAAATCCTATGGAGATTTTTGAAATGTGATGCTTTCCCTAGAAGTTGTTGCCATGGCCACTGTCTGGCCATGAAATGGTAGATTTCATGACTCAAATAGCGACAGACAAGCATATTTATTCAATGAGCTTTTGCACTTATAATTAATTTGATTTCACTCACTCTGTAGGACTGGTACGAATAAAAAATGCAAAGTTTTATTGGTGAAAATGTTGCTTCCTACTCACTGATTCCCGGAATTATACACTGGAATTATTAGTGAATAGTCATGTCTTATTATTATTTTTGTTATGCCATCAACAGTACTGTTTCTTTTGCCTTCTCACCACTTGGCCTCTGAACAATATCTGTTCCTTAATCCATAATTTTAGCCTGTATATCAACTATTTGAGACTCCATGTTGTTTCTGGAGTGAGAATTTCAGGATATCAGAATGGAAAATTTACTTCTCTGAAGCTAATGAATAAATCAAGCCATTTATCTATTTTTTTTCTTGTCCTCATATTTCCATGATGTATTATTTTCCTCTGAAGTTTATGGTACTTTGACACCTGGTTTGTAGTCTGTCTTTCCTGCTTCTCAGGATGTATCTGCTTGTGATGATAAAAAAAAGATAATTACTATTAAAGAAGATATGGGGTGTGGAGCATCTTCCGTATGAGGAAAGACTGAGAGACCTTTGTTTGTTGTTTGTTGTTGTTGTTGTTGTTGTTGTTTTTTCCTAAAATGTTTTATTAGTGGAGACCATAAAATTTCTTACAAATTCGAGATTGATCAACAATTTCAAGTAGATATACATATTAATATTGCATGTGGACTGACTACATTTTCAAACAATGTCTAAAAATAGAAGTGGATTTGGATTTCATATGGTTACCATAAATAGATCAACTGAAGAAAGTGTAAGATTAGATTCTGAATTAGTTTTCTAGGACATTCTCTGTTTATACCTATGAAACTTACAGAAAAAAAAAAATTAATTTATCCAATTGAATTCCTGTGGGACTAGGAAACATTCTGGCTTTGGGACTGCTTAAACTTGTGAGCATTTTCAGTAGCAGTGAATGTTCCCACATGTAAGTGTAAATGTGAGATTAAGATTGGATCTTGACTGTAGGATAGTAGTATTTGTAGGATACAGTTTTCATTTTGTTCACTGCTTTATACCATGGATGTACCAACATCTAAATGACTGACATGTGACTCTTAAAATAGAAAATACTTCAAAGTATATGGTAGAAAAACAGTGGAGTAGCTATCAAATGGTTTAAAAATGAAAGTGCTACCCAGATAACTCCTTAGTTTAACCCTGATGCGGCTGAGGTCAGAGATCAACTTTTGAGTATCTTGCCCAAAACCTCGATTGTGAACCTTGTTCTGTACATATTTACTGTATAAAAGATTGCCAGCCAATATTTATATGAAACAAACATTTCTCTTATTCTCAAATGGCGACGAATGTGTGACTTTCAACATTTTTTAACTCTAATATATTCTGCCAGGAGAAATCTGGGCCTACAGCATCCAATTCAACAACACATACAGCAATGCGCTGATTTATTTGGCCTTCTTCTCCACCACTCTGTCTGGGGTTTGGAATAAAAGGCCTCTGGATGTGAGATACAGAATTTACAATAAGAAACATCAGTTTCTACTCCTGTTCAGAATAAATCCTCTGTTTTCTAAGAGTACTGTAGTTCTTGAAACCACCACAACTCCTTATTATCTGTTCCAAAATATGCTAATTCATGTTCAGCTCTAGCCTTCAAATATTTTATATGATCTGAATTCTAGACTGAGATTATAAGCAATGGTATACAGTATGGTTCTGTTCTGCCTCACCAGCTGACCTCCTGAAGTGTCTTGCATTTTCAGAATGCATAAGAAAGTCTTAAAGCCCAGTTCTCCTCTGTGAAACCAGTGACGTATCTCCCTTTAACTTCAGTGATGGCAGTAGAAGGATTTGATAATCAATCCCTTATGTTAAAACTATACAAACTTTCAAAACACTAATCAAATACAGATCTTCATCCCAAATCAGTTCATGACATCAGTGTATCCCAGTAGCAATAATGTTAAACTGTTACCAGAGATTCACCATATCACTGAAACAAAGCACAACTGCTTTACATTATCACATACTCAAACAGTATTTCCAAAACCTTCCTTAATTCTAACATAAAGCTAAATGACTGTAAGCAATATATTTCACTTTATGCATATGATGTATTGCTTTCTTGTTAGCTTTCCTTACTTAAGATGACTTCTCTGTCTTATAACCATGACTAAATCTCCAGCTACAAAATGAATTTGATTAAATCCAAGCACTTGACCTTGTCAGCTAATGTCCCTAGATGCTTCTTTACTGACTACCAGTTTCTATGGGCTTCTCAGCAGTGGAACTGGAATATTTATATTGTATCCCATGTTCTCTGCCCTCAATAACTGCATCTTTTCCCAAATCATTATTAAAATTAAAAATGATTTAGAAGGATGGACCTTCATCCCTTTCAGGCTGAGCTGTATTACTTAGAATGAATTCTTTCTTCATTACTTCTCATATAGATGTTAGGTTGCCACGTACATCTCTAAAACTACTATTCAGAATCTGTACCAACCTTTCTTTAAATAAAATTGGAATTAAAAATAATTCTTGGTGAAAATTACGTTGCCTTAAGATGTTAAAATTTTTGGTTTAGATAGAATTTAGTGATCACTAATCAAATGTTTTTAAACAGTGGCATTATGATACACAGTCATTTTTCAAGGTGCAGTTAGAAACTTCACTGCCTTTAGAAACTAAACTGTCTTTAATGTTATCCAAGACAACCCATGATCCCAGTCTTCTACACTAGATCATCTCAAACTGTATCAAACTTTGAGGTTCAAATACAATTAAAAACCTACTATTTCTTCACTTAGGCCAATGTTTAACATTTTCTTACATCACAGAGGGATGTAAAGAATTGTGACATCAATAAAGAATAGTATCATGCACATGATTGAAGGTTGTAAAAAATGTATGACCTCCAGTAAATTATAAAACTTCCAACTATTGTTATGTTCCATAAAACGTTATTCTATGCAGGGTTCTGTTGCGTATTAGTGAGGTGTATATGCACACCTTGACTTCATATGATCAGAGAAAGGCAAGCCAAGTGAAGGAGCACCAAAATGGGTGTCATATTTAATAATAACACCAAAAAAAAAAAAAAAAGACTAAGCTGATTGTAAGAATAAACTTCTAATCATAACAGCTGTAAGGTTTTGGAAGGGCTTCCAGCAGGATAAGTGAGTAGAGGTAATCTAAGTCAGGTTCAGATGAAAGAAGTAGTTTCAGAGCAGGATCATATCGGACAGACCCTGTGAACACAGGAATAATGCATGATAATTTTTTATTTGTTTTAGCTACATGTAAAATGTATGTCCTTGTATGTCTCAAAAGATTATAATAGCATTTGTGACAGACCATTTACAGTATTAATTCATCATCAAAACCAAACAGAAGTAGTCTTATCTGATGCAAAACCTGTACATCATTGGGTACATTTGACATCATAAAATGCCAATATCCCACGGGACACAAACTTATAAACTTTACCTGAAGTGGTCGTATTATATTGGGTTCATTCCTCAGCTGCACTGAAGTAAAGAGGGGAGATAAAGATTCTTTTATGCTTCCACCAGTTCAGCACCATCCTGGAGATAAGAAGCCAAGTCAGCCTTCAGCACAAAGCTAGAGAAATCACAGGGGTGCTCCAGCTCCTGACAACTAGAACAAAACACTCAGTACCCTCTGTCAGCCAGCACTGAAAGAGCATTCCATGCTGCACCCTTCCCTGCTACTCATTGCCTGCAGGCATCACAACTGCCTGCATGTATGTAAATGTACCCCATCCCTGAAGTTAACAAAAATGAAGCTTTCTATAAAAATTGCTCAGATCCATGAAAGGAAAACTTATGACCATTTTACTTCCCTCCAGGAATGGAAAATGACATTACAAGACCTTACAATTTGCCCGTTCTTTTTCCAGCAGCCCACTATTTTCTGTGTTTTATTAAACACACACATAATCACAAAAACACACTAAGTGTGAATATGTGTGCATGCATATATTTACACACATATATACTTATTGACAGCATATATACATATATAATTTTAAAAAGAAGTCCAGAAAATCATTAAACAATGGTGACTCAACTGTAAAAAAACAGTACTCATTAAATCTCACCACGTTATTTCATATTAAAATCTCTCTCTTTGATTTTACAATGTCAGATTTGATCTTGCACAGTTTAGGTGCAGTATGTTGCCTCTTTCTGTGAACTATTCTCCTATCTATTTCCTAAGCTGTTATTCCACACTTGTAATCATGTTATTTGAGTGCCTTATGTATTCTAAAAATAACCATAATAGAAGTTGCATGTAAGCGCGAGGTGAGAAGTGATGAACGGGACAGCGACACAGCACAACCAATCATACTGAATGTAAATGGGAGACCAGAACACACTGCACAGCAATAAATGATTATTATTATTACAACTTATAAAGAACCCCAAGGTATCAGAGGCACTTCAAAGTACTCATGAAGAGACATATCCCCTCCCCTAAAGAGTTTATAATCTAGAAAGATTGCCTGACTCTTTCTTCTCTCATGAGAGTAAAACAAAACAGAATGATGAGCTAAGCTCAGCATTATGTTGGATCATGCTTAAGCCTATACTGCATCAACAGAGTTTATTCCATTGCTTCCTACTTCATACTCTGATTTTGCCACTAAGGAGCTATACCAGCAGTTTGAGACTTGTTGAAACTCAGTGTGGAAGATGTCCGTGATTCAATTCATTCGCGTAGTCACAACTTGCAAATGTACTTGAATGAACATAAATTTATTTTGCATGCTCATCATAACTTGAACTGAGTCAAACTTTCACTTCCTGGAGTCATCGTTTCCAAGTGAGACCTCGTGCAAAACTTTCATTTGGCCTCCAGCCAATTGTCTGCACTTGTCTACAAGTGTGTCCTGCACTCCAGACCCTTGAACAATGGAAGCTCAGAAGTTTCCGCAAACAAAACTAATCCATCGTTTCCACTGCAATAGAAAGTACCCTTCATAAAAGAGACTGGAAAACAATTCCTGAAGAGGAGTATTCTTTTCCAAAAAATTAGTTCATCAGTTCCTTTCAAAAACATATATTCTTAAACAAATCCTCTCCTGCAATGCCGACCCCAACATTACACAACACCACAGTTGCTATCAAGGTAAATGTCAGCAGGGGTGAACTACATCTTAGACCTGTATGGAAATTATAGAGAGGCAGCATACATCCGAAGGACTGTAAAGGAGAGTACAAAGACAAGAACTGTGTACATGATAATGATTATGAATCTACTATATGGTTTAAATCCTTTATGTTACCATATCAAGTCATGTTCATCAAAGGTACATAATCCTTTTCCTCGTTAGTACTTTACTCTTTTTAGGCTGCTAGGTAGATGCCAGGACAGACTCTTGAAGCTAAAGGAGACTAGAAATTAAATGTGGTTCTTCTGAAATTACTGGAATCTCTGCCATTTACTTCAGTGGGATCAGGGCCTCACCTTAAACATTAACAATATTAAATGATTTCAGTGGGATTTCTCAAGGGTTAAAATTCTATTTCAGTGTGAAAAAAAGGAAAACTAAATCTCACTTTTAATGAGAATGGGTTGTCTTCTCACCAAATATCATCTGTATCACATTAGAATAATATAATATTTTCTTTTTCTGAAGATAGAGTTGTAGCCTGATTTTTTGCTCATCTGAATTCTTCCTTTTCATATCCTCCACAAACTGAGAAAAAGGTGAAAAGGCAACCGTTGGCATAGAGTATTGAAAAGTAAAAAAATTCCCAAAGCACATTTCCACCCTGAAATTGCAAGTAACCTTTAAAATAAATATAACTGAATGAAATTAGAAAACAAAGAAAAATATTTGTTTCCCTCTGGTAATTTATTTTGTGCATATAATAAGCTGGGTCTGTAGTCAGTTTTACTTTTTCAGAGAAAATGAGCTTTATTTTTTCCAAGATAATAATGCAGAGTGATTGTGCCATTCTCAGGGACTGCTATGGGAGAAGTTCAGGTGTATGCTTACAATTAGACAGTGGAAAGCTGTGATTATAACATTTCAGCACATCCTTGACACTGAGAAGACTGCTGTTCAGTGTGGAAAGAAAAGCATACCAAAAAAATACTGCTCTTAGATCCAGGTCATTTGACCCCCAACATCTGTGGTAAAGTATGATTTTCTCTGCCTATTTTTTTTTCCATTTCCTCTCACTTTCAGCAGAAACCTGGAATTTCTGTTCAAATGCAAAGCATATATATATATATATATATATGCCTATATATATATTATTTTTTTTTCATTCAAGAGAATATGGAAAACTCTGTGTGGAACTGAATGAGAAACCAAGCTGTAAGGTTTTGGGCTTTTTATGGCTTCTCTTTTTACTAGGTTCTCCAACACTGAAATGGAAAAGAGAATCATCCAGCCTCTGCCTCCTCTAGGCTCTAGAGCAGAGAAATTGGATACCCCTAAAGTCATAGCCTGTGCCAGACCTTCCAGGTAGCTAATATAGCACTGATGGACCAGCCTTTTGAAGATAAGACCCTGTAGGTCTGATTCAAGGAGCATGAAAGCACTAAGGCCCTCATACTCATACATTTTGGGGTCCTCACAGATCTCAAGGTTCGGGACACTGGGCAAAGTTCATATGGGAGTGCTGTCCATTTGTGGATTCCAGTTGTTCATAGAATCATAGAACAGATTGGTTTGGAAGGGATCTTAAAGATCATCCAGTTCCAACCCCCCTGCCATGGTCAGGGACAACTCCCACTAGACCAGGTTGCCCAGGGCCTTGTCCAACCTGGTCTTGAACATCTCCAGGAATGGGGCATCCACAGCTTCCCTGGGCAGGTCCCAGTTTGTTTCCAGTTTTGGAATTGTTACACAGAGAGTGTAAGCATAGGAATAAGGAAGCTGGGACCCACAAGCAGACAGCCAAGTGGGATACCTTGTGGGCTGCCAGGAAGCTTTTTTGGGTTTCATTGGAAGTCTGGCAAAATTGAGGAGTCATAAGAAATATTTCAGTTTTGCAAAGTTGCTTTTTTTTTTTATGAATAAAGCCTACCAGTTTGAAAGAAACTTATGAAGTTCCCAAAGGAATAAGAGAAAATATTGAAAGGGCTGTATTTTTAAGTACGTCTCCAGCTTCGCACTGAGTAGGCATGTGCCATGACTGAATGCTGTGGTATGCATGGCTAGGGAGTGGGAGGAGCCCAACAGTGCTAGAATGTTCCTCATAATTTTCAGGTAATCATTATTTATAGGTGATGAATGTCAATAAAATGCTGTCAATTCACCTTGGTTAGGTAAAGAGCAGTGACACGTGAAAAATATGTATGCTCGAAGCAACCACTAGAGGGGAACTTGCAGTCACGCAGGTGAGGTAGCATCCAGGTTACTGCCTATCTTGGCTTTATTTTCCAAGTGAGATTCTTCAGTAATTAGTGGAAATTTTTGATTTGATTTGATTTTTTTTTTTATGGATAGTATGAATCAGTAGACTTGGTATTCGGAAGGGAATATATATTATTGTTTCTTGTTATAATAATAATAAGACCTGCATCTACATTTCTTCCAAAATTTCCCATATGGAAATTTGCTTCTTGTTCAGTCTAGCAATAATGCAATACAGGATTTTAATAAAAGAATCAAATGTGACTGTCAGCTGACAGAGTAGTGGTATTGGATATCTTGTGCTGGGAAGTAGAAATAATACTACACAGGAAATATCAATATGGATTAATCTATGGCTATGGATTTGACCATTTATTAAATTGGTTTTAGTTGTATAATGTACATTAAAGTGAGATAAATTCACAATTCACATTTCATTGATTTAGCTAAGTTCAATTGAGAATTAGTGTTGTTGTTTTGTGTGTTTATATTTGACTTTTTCTTCCTAGAAGCTTAATCAGTGTAAGCTTACATAGCCAATACAACCTGCTGTGAATGCTTGGATCTTTAATGCTGCACCATAAGCCATGCCACTGAGGTAGAAAATTTACTGCTGGCCAGAAAAATAAAAATACCCTCCCTTCAAGATTATGGGGTATACTTCGAAAAGATCTCCAGCTGGTCTTCCAGTTAGCTGGTTTCAGAAAGGCTATAGCAGACATATTAAAGCATGATTGTGTGCACTGAAAACTGCATACATAGGAAAGATATATAACATGTAAATCAAAACTGTAATGCTTTTTTGTACTAAGAAGTATATATTAAATCTAGTGACTCTCATCATCTACAAACTGCCCAGATGCATAACACTACATGTGTGTATGTATTTCAAGAAAACCTTTGACTTGACTTAGTGTAAACCTTTGGAAAAAAAAAATCATTGTTTTTAGTTCTTTTACGATGAAATATTTGTTTTTCAGTTCACAGGATAGTGTTTTTCTTATCTTATTCTAAGTATACAAGTTTATGACAAAAAATATATAATAAATCAGGGATGTTCACCTCTCCCTTTAAAACATGGTTTGATTTTACTATTCCATATGTATCAATAGTTATTATATAATATCAAATGGCAATATATACCATTACAGAAATAATTTCCCATCAGTCAGCTTTGACATGGTATTGTAGAAACAAGATGATGGAGAAAATGACAAAGGAGAATTGTACCTATCCAGACTAACAAGAGCTTATCTTAAGAAAAGCAAAAAATACAACTACTTTACTCAGATAACTTTGAGTTCATCTATTTACGGATATATATATATATATATATATTTACCATTGAATAACAAAATGTTCTTGCAGTTTTGCTTGTAATAAATGGGGATTCCATTATAAGTAGGCTTCGTAGTTTAACTACATATTTAAATTATTCTAAGAAAACCAGCTTTGCATTGCTACCTATAGGTTATCAGCAATGTTGTTCAAAGGAGTAACAACAACATAACTATTAAATTGAGATGAGATTCAATACCCAGATTGATGGCATTTCTGATTACTTCTGCTAGTAAAACCAATACCTGGGTTTTTATATTTGATGAATTTCTGTGAGTCATTGGGTCAAACCCAGTTACTTTTCTTGGTGGCTGGGCAGGGAAAATCAGAAAAACATGGATCTCTGATTGCCATGTCCTGAACCTAAAAGCACCTTTGTAGCAGCCTATAGCTTTCTAGCACAGCACTTGGCACACATCTCTTTCCATAATTTAAAATATGGAAATACCTGAATAGATTGTTTTCAAGACACAGAGAATGGATGTTAGAATGGTGAATGGTAAAAGGATAGGAAGGGATACATACACACAAAAATTCTGGCATGAAGGTAGGAGAAGATATCCTAGAAGGTATCCGTGTTTGGGAGAAGAGAAGGAGAGATCTATCTAGAAACTCTGCAATGAAGTAAGGAGGTGAGTGAGCTGCAAAGAATTTGCAGAATACAGGAAAATGAGGAAGTTGGTAGCCAGTGCACTTAGAGAGGAGAACAAAGGCACCCCAGGGTGCACAGTAGGCTTGACCTATGGAGGTAATGCACTGTGTGACTCTCTTGTTGATGAAACAACAACAACAACAGTAATAAAGGATTATTTTTTTCTGGCACTCAAAAGCATGCCACATAGTACAGCCTTTGATTGATAGTAAAGTTAAATTAATATTAAATAATCTTGAAATTACAATACTTCTCAAAGGGCCTTTGATTCTATACATGACTCAAGTAAACATAATTTTAAAGTAAATTTGTAAAACTGAATTTAAATAGACTAAGTTGGAAAATCTACCTAACCATAGCCACTGCCACTTTGCCGTAGATGCTTTCTAATATTACCCAGTCTTCACATACTGCAATTATAGGTGGTGAAAAAATGCTCAAAACAAAGAAAATATGCAGATAAATTTGACTTCTTTCAAATTCTACTTTTTACAACATTTTTGAGAAAAGTTCCTCCTATGATTCTGGAAATTTGTTCTTGAAGGTAATGACAATGTTCATAAAGGCACATCTTCCTTTCCTACCTTCCCACCGTTCCAACCTCTTTCTAATCTCTTTCGCATAAGCTGGTGTATAGGTGGATCTTGACAAAACTAGAACTGGAAAATTTTCTTGGCCTCCAACTCTGCAAATAAGTGGTCTGTTTATGATATGTAAATGGTCTTTCTCATTGCCCTACTGGTACTCTATCAAGTGGAAGATGGAAAACACTTTTTTGTAGGAATTGATTTTTTACTCTCTTCCCATTCCCCCCCCCCCCCTTTTTTTTTTTCTTCTCTGTTGTTTTGCTTCTTCCATTACATTTTATTCTTTTTTTTCCTGCAGGGTTTTTGCTGGTGCCCTTTCAGAGATCAAGGAAAAACTTTCTTCTTTGCTGTTTGTGCTTTCCTGTGAGCACAGGAAAGATTTTCTGAGAAGGGTCGAAAATATAGCTCAAGTTTAGCAGATGTTAAGAGTCAGTTAGAGGTAACTAGATCTCTCTTCATTTTCTTAAACCACAACATGTTTTGACAAGTTATCCAGAACAAAGAAATCTTTCTTAACTGGTGTCCATGCCTGTTATTACAAGAGTGGTAGAGTATGCACTGCAGTGAAACACTTGGCAGTGTCATTCCTTGCTTCTGTGTTCATGCATTTTCCTCTTTTCTTTTCTTTTTTTTTTTTTTTGACTGATCTGCCTCTCAACTGAAAGTAATGTTTAAATATGGGCAGCTTCCAGGCCCTATTTCATCTCAAGCCTATTTGGCACTGCACTGTAGCTTCAAGATTTTCCAAGCAAGTCTAGAGGGACTTGAGTCCCTTAGTTTCAGTACCTGGTAAACAGCTTGTTGCAATTCCATTTTAAAATAAATGCTAAAGAAATGCTGACTTACTAAATATATCTTGATTTCACTGATGCTCAGAATTTTGTGTCTCTATCTTTCACATTCATTAATAAAATGTATCAGAACACTATTCACAGCATTAATTTGTTCTTACGTGTGTAACTGATGTTCATGATTAAGAGGATGAAACCTATTAGATCTTAAAATATACTTTTTTACTACCTGCTCCTGCTCCTGGCCTTTTTAGGACATGAATTTCATTTCATTTGAATTTCACTTATAACAGACTATCACATATGAAACACAAACCAATTCATATGTTTTTATTATTAATTGCAATAATTGCCAGCAATAAATCTATTATGCTTATTTCTGAAAATGACATATATTCATGTTCATAAGTCCTAGCTGATGTGTCTAAGCAATGTAATTTTCAAAGACCAAAGAAAATTACGTTTCCTTAATTTGATGGTTTAGCAAATTTTGAGAAATGAAGCTACTTATACTGATATGTACATAAGTGTTAAGAAGTCATTTAACCTTATCTCCCATCAGCAGTACATAGCCATTTCTTGTTTTGAACAGAGAATTAGGGCAACACATCAACACTTCATAAAGATCT
Organism: Anser cygnoides; assembly: GCF_040182565.1. NCBI lineage: Eukaryota > Metazoa > Chordata > Aves > Anseriformes > Anatidae > Anser > Anser cygnoides. The sequence continues at coordinate 143,407,235 of NC_089874.1, read as the reverse complement.
ACTCTATATTTCATGATTGGTAAACTGCATGCATAATAGTAGAAAATAAGCAAGATGAGCCACCCACCACACAGGACGAATGATTTGAAGAACTTTTTGTCAATAAAGCAACTATATCCAACTTCAAGATTCACAAGTTAATATCTTAAACCTGTATACCTAGCATCTAAATATCGAGAAGGAGTACCCATTTTTGTTACATGTTTTGGAAGCTTTCTTTATATATAGAATTGGAGATACAGAGCTCAATCTAGGTTCCAAAACCATAAATATATATTTCTAAATATTCATATAGATTCTGCTAAGTTGACTAAAATGAAACTAATTCCTCGCTTGATATTTAAATATTGCTTAAACAAATTCAGGGCGCAGTAATTTGGAAAGTACTTCTAGGGTATACACCATCCTTGCCCACACAGGACAGGGGAGAAAAGGATCACTTATTCTGAAGCTGATTACTATCTGAAGAAACACTTAAATTTGGGTTTAAGAATAGAATTAACTATTCACCATATTTCACAAACATCTTAAGCATCTGTAGCATGGATGAGAAGTAGCAGGCATTACCTCTCCCCCAATTTAATCTCCTCAGAAAGTGGGGAAATCCACTCAAATAGGATAACAGTTTGTTACTAAACATTTCTGAACATAAAATATATGGTTTGAAAGTTATCAGTACATAGAAGAATGCATCCAAAAGTTTCTTCCCTGACTTCTCTTTCATTTACTTTGTACAGATAATCACTCTAAATACTTTTGTTTCTGATTGGATTGGAAATTTTGGACTGTTTATTTCAGAAAAATCTGTTGGCAGTGTCATGTATTGATATTGTAACAGGTCAAAGGATTGAATTTGATGAGAATGGATAACTAAGTCTGCTTGTTTGCTCAGTCTTTGGTATCTTTAGTGACTTATTAAAAATGTATCAAGCAACAGTTTACATTATGTGCACAATCTCTTGTGCTATACTATACTGTACTGTAATATACTAATCACAAACTCAAGTTTAAAACATACTATTATAATCTATATTATCACTATATCCTTTGCCTGCTCAGCTGTTCTAAGCAGAATTGTACCTTGGAACAAATGTCACATAGCAGATTTCCTCAGTTTTATACATTATTTTCATATTTTGTTCCTATGCCCAACAGAAGAATTCATCCAGCCATGATGGTGGATATGCAGACAATCCTGCAAATGCTGAATAAAAGAAAACTTGGTGCATTTAAAGTGGATTTCCCTTTTTAGAAGAAGTGAACTACAAAACAGTCTTAACCTTTGCTTGGTAACTAAATGCAGTAATGTCCCATTTCTAATGTTTGTGTTATCTAAGGAAAAAATGGAGAGGAGTTATTTAGAAAGCCTCATTAGAAGTGATTTATTTACCAACCCACAAGTGTATAAATACCTTACCTGTACGTCTCAGCTGTACAAAGACTATTAGCTAAAAATGTGTGCTGAGATGTAACATAACTTTAAAAAAAAGCTGCACTCTTAAATGCACTATTTACATAAGTGGGTTCTAATTTACAAAACAACATATACTAGCTCATGATTCTTGGGCATTTGGTGTAGGTAATAAGTCAGAAGCTTAGTGTCTGAACAAAATATGCATTCTTCACAAAAGTACTCTCTTTTCAAGAAAAGTGTTGAAAATACTTCATCCTTGGGAAGCCATTTTATATACATTGAGAGGATCCTAACAAAACCTTCTATCAGGAATCTGAAGAATCACTAAAAAGCAGGATAAGATCAATACTGAAATAAATGGGATAGCAAACAATTTAACAAAATACATTTTAAAATATCAGCTATAGAATTTAAAATTAGATAGTTTTGTCTGTATATCTGGTTAGACGCTGGGCAGTTGGAGAACAAGATTAATTCAAGCTTTTCCTTCACAATCTTAAATACGAAGCCTGAACACGTAACATATTTCTATATACATACAACATATGGTTTGAGGATGTATGCATATATTCATCAATACTCAATGTACTCTAAGTATTTAACAATGTTTCACCACCACAAAGCAGTAACCAAGGTTCCAGGAGGCTGTGTTACAGAGTTGGAGCTTCACTGCCTGTAGTTACTGCTCTCTCTGAATAATATAGCTGGCTTTTCTGTAATTTACTGGTGCTCAGCTCATGCTTAAAGAGTACTCAGATGAGGCTCAGTGAGGTTCAAAGTACTCCCAAGACCGAAAATATCTGAAGTGCATTCCAGTGCTGTGTCTCTGGGCAACATGCTCTAGGTGGCCCTGTTTAAGCAGGGGGTAGGATGAGATGACCTCCAGAGGTCCCTTCCAACCTCAGCCATTCTGTGATTCTCCCTCCATTTACAGAACTAGTGTCACTAAGCAGCAGCTAAGGACTGGGCTGATAATGAGATGGCTCTTTTGCCTAACTGGAAAGGTAGGTGTCAGCTGCATATCTTTATTGACAGTAAATTCAAATTTACTTGGGAGATGAACCCATCTCTGAGGGTTCATCTGTTAGAAGACAATATCGCTGTCTTTCTTTATTGTATTTAGAGTATTTTGCTATTTCTAATGCAAATTAAATATTACACTCCTGTACTGGCAGATTGTCAGTATACTGCTTGGTATTTTAAAACTTAGGCATTTGGCAGTATAGTAGTAATTCAAAAATTATATGTTTTCTGCAGCCAGTCGTTTTCTGAAGATTTTTGATGTTGGAGTAAGAGTCCTTAATATTTCAGGTTCATAAGCAAGAGCATGAGCAGAATTTGTGTACTTCAGTTTTCTGTTAGAATGATGTACATCTTTGTTATTGTTTTTCAGGTTGGGAGATATTAAATATTGGACTTTAATAATATTTGAATATAACATTCATGTTTCAAAAATAGCTTGTTCTGGTAACTAGAGTACAGCATAACAGAAATCTTTGGATGATCAAGGCAATTGAGAGCTGTTCCAAACTGTATGAAGTATCTTTCATTCTGATGTTCTCATGATCTATTATGGAATATGACCAGTGAAGAAAAATGAAAAAGGCAAGGGAGAAATTATACTAAGGGCTGAAAAGCAAACTGAACATCTGAATCACTGAAACAAAATTGAAAGGTTGTCTTGGTAGAGACAATACATTTTTCCATCAATGTTGTAGCAGAGGGCCTAAGATTTTGGATTTGCCTAGTCAAGAAAGGTGGAGAAGATAATGATGATAAGTCATTGCAGAGTAGAAAAAGTTAAACAATACATCATCATTATTCATAAATAATTACCATTCAACTAAGAATGGAGGAACAACCAGGAAGAAAAGAGCAAGGGGAAGGAATTATTTGAGGGGAGAAATACATTAAAAAGAGAACAGAGGAGATCTGAAAAACCACAGTAGAAAAGCCTTCTTGCACAGCAGAAGTCACCACGAAAAAGTGAAAAGCATGTTATATTAGGCAGGAGCAAAGCTACCTATAAAAATATATTGGAAGGAGATAAAAATAAATTAAATATATAGAGCCATAGAAATGATCCACATATGTGAGAAATCTACAGTTGTCAGAAGAACCACTTAGGTCAAAGAAAGTAAGAAGAAATAATGAAGTACAGGCAGCAAAAAGAGGGAGTCACTTAGTCACTAACAGCAAGAAGTGATTTCTACATAATGGCCAAATTGCAGTCTAGACTGACATTGGGAAAAGACAGCACTGAATAACACAAGCTTGGGAAAAGTAGAGGAGGAGTTTTTCTTTAAGAGAAAAAGGTATAAGTCTGTGCAATATTTCTGAGGAGGCTCCCTTTAATTAACAAATTTAGCAAGATCACAGAAGCATGAAAGGAGAAAAGATATGAAAGATGTAGGTATGGAAGTAGATACCAGCCTGGAGTCATGTTCACAAGTGAGAAAACTGTTAGATTGCAAGGGAGAAATAAATCTTTTCAACTACCCCCAGAAAACACTGGGAGGGAAGAATAGCCAGGCTGGTTAGAGAAGAGAGTTATTGATATGGAAATGGAGCAGTGGCCACAAGCATACATCAAAATGAGGGAGAAAAAGAAATTAGACTGAATTTGCAATGGTTAGGCATCCCTATGGAGTATCTGATGAGATAGATTTACAACTCTCCTAGCAAGCCGAGATAGCCCTGGCAAGGAGATGAATACCTGAATAGGTTCAGCTTATCCTATCCACTGACAGCAAGAGGCTACAGAAGCCCTAAGCCAGTATTTGGGGATGTCACAATATTTGTTGTGTACCAGTGTGTCACTGTGCAGTCTTCCTTTGTGCCTTGCTTTCAGATGCTGAGCATTAAAGAGAACTACAGTTCTGTTTGAGGGATCTCCTTGGCTTATGACCCAACTCCAGGAAAAGGCAAGTGCAAAGCATCCAAAGCCATACCCCTCTCTAGCACAGCAGTGCTGGGGCGCTCCATATCTGATAGGAAAAACATGCAAAAATCAGCAACCTCCCTGAAGGAAGGGGAAGACACTGCAGAGAGCAAGGAGCATTGTGTTTTTGGCACAGTCTTCCAGCCACAGGTAAGCACAGACCGTGCTGCTGCAGAACAACCTGCAACTTACGGGAGGCCTTGGGAGAACAAATTGCCCAGGGGCTGGGAGAATTCACACTGCTCTTCAATAGGTGAGATGATGGCTATAAAGAAGCAGTTGATTTTTACTATGGTAAGTATATGCTCTGGGCAGTTCCTAAAGCTTTGAGAGTCTCATTACTGTCTCCTCTCCTGTAAATTTTTGCAATGTTATCCACAATACCTACGAAAAAGTATATCAGCAAGTGAAAATTCCTAATAAAATAAAATAAAATAAATTCTTATTACCACCAAAAGTATATGATTGCAAAAATAAAAGCACCATTCTGGGACATAGCCTACTGTGTTTAGGGCTCTGACTTAAACATTTGAAAGAGAGCTGAAAGTACTGAAAAATTCATATGCATTTTATGTGTAAAGTTGCAAATCAATTGACAATGACAATATGTGATAGATATGTGAATAAATTCTGGTAGTGGACACATTTAAATATAATCAGAACTTGATGACAGCAAGTATACTAAATGCCCAGAACTTTGTGTGTGTTTGTGTGTGTGCCAGAAATAAAGAATTTGTAAAGACAATGTGCAGAAATAAGGATGTTGCATATGAGTAATGTAGGCATGGATATGGGTGAGGGACTTTGGAACTAAGTCAGTCCTGTTTCCCACCAGACAATTTGAATTCTGTCCTCATCATAGTACCCCTGGCTTGCTCTTTTGGTAGCATTTTTCAAGGAGGCTGTATGTCAATAAGGGTATTTTTGAATCAGTTAACATATTTTACACTGAATAACTCATTAAACAATATTAACACCTGGATATTATAATAATATTTATTCCATCATTCTGAGAGAATGCAAACTTTCCTGAACTCATACTTCTTCTTTTTGCTGATGGTGACAGGATATAGTGGAAAATTCAGCAGTTTCCAGAATGTTAAAAGTAGCTTAAATAGTTTTGGGTACATCAAAACAACTTATACGCATGAAGTTTGCCAAGTAGACATATTTCATATTTACGTTGTGAGGATTATATATTTCAAAAAAACTATTAATTAAAAAAAAAAGAAAAAGAAACTCTGGCTCTTAGAAGATGAACATAACTCTTTCGCAGGTAACAAGCATGTAAATAATCATTTTTATGGAAACATATGTAGGTAAATTTAAAAATGTATGTATAAATATATGTGTATCTAATCCTATACATGCACTGATTTGATGAATGAGCTTGATCCATGCTGTATCTATTGGTATTTTTCAGTATATTTAATTTTAATTCATTTATTCATGGTTTCAACCTTTGTAAGAACATCAGTTATTTAAATGAGTAGAAGGTAAACCACATCAACAAAACTGCAGGGTTTAATGTTGAAGATAACTGACATGCATGAAGTCATTGTATTAAAATATTGTTTTTCCTATTGTTTAGCACAGATGGTGCTGGTAATTAATATTGTGTTATTTTTTCATCAGGGGATTCCCTGATTACAAAATTCACGCAGTATGTAATAAACTGCTACATTACTTCGTATGAATAAATGATTTATGATTTATATATTTATTAATGAGAAACCCATTATCCCAGATGCAAATTATGCAATGTTTCAAAACTTCTTAAGAGATATTTCTGGAAAAATCATTTATTTTTATAAAATCCATACTCTGTGCAATACTACATACTATCAAACAAATCCTTTTTGCCTTTTCTAAAGGGCTTATGTAAGTGCTTATTATCACCAATAAACCAAGACGCACATTAGAAATTGCACATCTGATACCTCCGGCAGAGGACATTATATGTACAGAGTTAAGAATATTTTTTTCTATCTTTACCTTATTTGTTTAATTGACAGCATACTTTTAAAACACTCATTGAAATCAAAGCATATATTCTAGAAACTAGTTTCTAAATAGGAGTGTAAAAGCATGCTTGTATGTGACTACCTAAACTTACACCATCTTTGCTCAGTATTGTACATTTTTTAATTTTTAGTGCATTTTGCACTGTCACAAAAATGTCCATGGGCAGTATGAGCAACTGCCAGGAAAATCCAGCTGTCCAGTGTTGGGGACTGATTTGACAAATCTCTGATCTGTAGAATGCTCAGCTTTTCCTACTGCTTTAGCATTTGCACTCCTTTCCCAACCTGCTAACCACATGAGTAATGGTAGCAGAATTATCTCAGGCCACTTCCTAAACAGGACACGCTGTCCACCCACTGAAACTGCAAGTACGGGAGCCTGCCCTCCTGTTCGGAGCAACTCCTGTGGTGAGCACGGCAAGAATATGCAAGACATTCGAGAAACATGAAATATCCTTTAATCACCCACATGTGGGAATTACTAACTGTAGCTAGTATAAAATGAAACCTTGTACTAGTTCTTTAGTATTCTACCCAGAAGTGGATTTTTATCAGCTGCCTGTAACTTCTTGTTCTTGACCACTTGCATGCTACAGAGATACAAATCATAGTCCGTATTAGACACAAAATGTCCTGGTTTTCCAGAAGAATGTTGTCCTGAAGAATAACTTGAGTTTTGTTTTTCTCAAAAAGAGGAGACTTTCCACCTGCTACTTTTTAACATCTTTATCTTCATCTCCTGACCTAATCTGGAGACAGTGAAAACTTTGCTTGTGACAGTTTGAGATGAGGCAAAAAAAAAAAAAAAAAAAATGTATTTTCCTACTACCTACTGGGATGCCTGATGTGGATCAAAACCTGTGTTCCATAATAATTACATATGTGGGAACATTCATCTAGAGAAGGTTGGACCTTCAGGCTCTACCTGAGCCCCAGTAAATGTCCTACTCAAGCTCTTATGCTCTTCAAAGACCTAAGAGAGGAAAACTCTTAACAGAATCTTTTTCAGTAACGTTCCCATGCTTTGAGGTTGTACAGATTGTATTTCATTTCATTCATATGTAATTCGGGCAGGGCATTTTGAAGCAAAAGATCTAGATACTCAACATGAGTTTTGAATAGCTCAGAAAATGAAACTAAAATGCCCATATCAAAGAAAAATATGTTTGTCTTCTGAGTAAGGGTGCAAACAACAGCATCTACCTGTCACTTCATACTGCCAAAAATCATATTTCTTAAATCAGTTGATATTTTTCTGAACAAATTTGCAATTACTTTTACTGCAAAAATAAGTCATTTCCTGTATTCACCAGATTACAAGGGTATTCTCTTAAAAATATGTATTTCAAAAGCATAATGGATATAGTTTCTATCTCTAGCTTTAATTCTCAGACTTTAATATACTTTGTTCTGAAGATATGTGTAGATGGCTATAAAACAGATGAATACTGTAATTAATAATTGCACTTAATCATTAATAGTAAAGCAATAGATAATTTGAATGTCCATCTATGCTGTACTACGTTGTCACCTTTAAAGTATAAATTTATTTTTTAAATCAATACCTTTTAGCTATTGCAAGTTTTATAATCACTTTAAATTAAATTGAATGATGTTGGATATTATTTACATTTTCATCAGGTGTTTTGCAGATTTCTTTCAAGGTTTCTGTATTGGTATGCATCACTAACAGGGAGGACAAAATGATGTAATTATAATGTAATTTGTAAGTAAACGCATGTTCAGTTTAAAAACGTGAAATTATTTTCCCCTTCAAATTAATACTATCTGTCATATGTTATGTATTACAATCTACAAATTTATTATGACAGTGTTAAATTTGAAGAAACTCTCTGGGAGGTGTTTTTTTGTGTGTGTGTGTTTTTTGTTTTTTGTTTTTTTTCACACAAATAGCATGTACATTACGGGAGTTCTTTAGAGTTCTCTGATTAGTTAAGCTACTATAGCATGAATTAGAACATGAGAATGCAGAATATATATCTACACCATAAACATCTTTAAGAGAAAAGCAGTATTTCAAAACAGACTACTACTGATACACTATATGGTATTTACATTCTTTTGTATGGAAAAACAACAGTTTAAAAAAAAAAGAAACATTTATCATGAAGCAATTAACCCATCCTGTTACCTTTTTAATGGAAAGATGTTGCAAGAAGTATAACAGCAACTCCACTTGTAAACTATCTTGCAGTTCTCAGCTCTCTATTAAATATTACTGTAATGTAAAATTTGTATGTTTCAGATTTGCAATAGAACAATTTAAGAAAGGACTAATAATTCCTGCAAGGAAAGCAGTAATACAGCTTGTACCGATCACTGAGAGTCTTTTCCTGAAGTGGAAAATGAATTGCTTAGGATTTGAGCTTTCCACAGGATTTTTCTTTACTGTTTTCTGCATGAAAATATTTAATGAATATGGGAGGTGAATGTGTAAATATGCAGCTTTAAGCTAGTATAATAATCTTTCTTTCAAATTCATCTTTCAAAAATACAATGTTGACTAGTTGCATAAAGAATATTAGTCCAAATCATAGAGGATTTGTCTTAAATAAAAGTACTTGAATCATGTATTATCTAGTGCTTAATGAATCTGTATACAAAAGACTTTTATTTTCTGATAGTAGTGGAAGAATTCAAAATGTGTAAAATGAATCTGTCTACTATGATGTTTTCTACTTTATGAGTTTCTGCTTTGACTAGTTGCTTTAACTCTTAGTTAAATATGTTTACTTGACCATATAGTCATACCCATGAGTAAGAATTAGGGACAAAAGAAAGCATCATGGAAACAACACTTTATAGAGAGTATAGAGTATTTGGGGGTCTTGCCATGGCAGACTTCTCTCATGCAAAATTCCCAATATACATCCTTTCACTGGCCACAATTTAAAACAGGTCAGGATTATAACCATGCATCCAAAAGAACAGCTTAGGCCCAAAATCACTGATCCAGGCTGAAATAATTTGTAATTGCGACATGGGTAAGCAAATGTGCATGTGCAAATGCAAATCAGGTCTTTATTTTTTGAAGTCATGTTTCAGTTATTTCACAATTTATTTTTGATGGGATATTTTTGATATATACAGAATAATATAACATGAATGTAGGAAATTGTACTACTGTAAGAAACTGATACTATAGAATATCTGTTTAGTTACACAAATATACATGTTTGGGGCTTTATCTGAAAAAATACATGATAAGGGATGCAATTCAAATAAATTAAAAGTTAATATTTTATCTAGGACCAAGCAGAAGCCTAGAGCTAAAGGTAAATGGCTTTTTGTACTTAGGGGAATAATATTTTTAGCATTATTTTTATCCTTGGAATTGTACCATTAAAACATACTACATCATATTTGAATTTTCTTTTTGTTTTATTCTGCCAAGTATCATACCTCGGGATCAATAAGTAGATCATAAACTCCATCTATTTCATTGAGCAATTACAAAAGTGATCTATGGAAGCTGAAAATGTGGTAGTAGGATGTGAAGTAACATTTTAAATCTCTGTAAGTGACGTCCTTATGGGGGAAAAAAATTAAATAAAAAACAATGCTGGAGTTATGGACACTTCTGTTCCAAAACAGTGATGGGAGTGAAACAAGTACAATGATTCAGAGTGATTTCATACCTTGTTGTCTACAGCTGTCATCCTTTACTTTTGGTGATACATTGCAGATATTCATTATTCTCTTTAGGGTATCTGCACAGCTCTGACCATATTTTAATCCGTACACTGAACTTTTTACCCAGTACTTCAGTGTTTGACAGTAGCAGGAGCTATACATGAGGATCTAGGATAGCATATGGCCTGAGGTCCAGCTGGATGTCTGAGAATGTCATTCCAGACGCAGGTTTGGATTGCTCAGTAATTAGCAACTGACTGTTTAATATTGTTAACTCATTTTTTCTTTGCAATTCATGTCCCGCTTTTCAAAATTCTAAAAGCACAAATTGTGTGAGTGCCAGCAAAAAAAAATAATAGTAATGAGCTCATTTCCATAGTGTTGGGCCCATTTTCATGCTGACTGATGATGGTTTCCAAAACTGAGTTTTACTGGCAAACAAGGTCCTGCTAGCATTGTCTTTCCAAATGCCTGGAGGAAATAATCCCAGGTTTCAAATGGAAAAATAAAAAATATGCTCAGTTCTGACTAGGTTTTAGCTTTACTTTTGTTTTGATCTGCAATGGCCCATATGAAACGTAGCTTTGGAAAAAATGAATTTTACTTCGTTAACGGTTTGAAGTCATTTTGTTCCTGCTCATTAGATGCCACAGATTCAGACATTTGGGCTCCCCTTGCTCTCTCTCAGTGAGGCTAAGAGACTTATTGTGATTGTCAAATGTTGGCAACTATAAGACTTTGCCTTTTCTATTCCCAGGCTACAATCTGCCTCAGAACAAATCTGCAGTGGGAAGTTTTTCCTGCAGTGATTTGCACTTCATTGTTGAGGTATTTATGTAAAACAAGCAATGGCAAAGTCATACAGATGTGGCACCAACAGAGAAATCTATTCAGTGGCTGGTTCTTGTGTTTCACCTGAGCACAAAAAAAGTTACATCAGGAAGGACCATCTTCTTTTCCAATAAAAAAAGCCTTCATCCATTATTTCTGGATTTGTCATTTTAGTGTCTTCATCCATTCTCCCCTCCAGTTTTGGAACAGTTGCCCTCCTTTGATTTGCCAAAGGCAATCTTCCATCTTCAAATCCTATCAAGTCCTGCTCTGGAAAGCCTGTCTGAATACAGCAGGATATTTGTACCACTTCATTTGTGTATCACTGACCAGTGAATTTCTGTGTCACATTTACTCCACTCCTGTGTCTGAATCAAACTGCCCTGGAGCCAGAGAGGATGGCTGAATTTGATTCTGATTCTGTTCAGCTCTCAACAAATAACAAACTATCAAGGTGAGTACATAAAGCACACAATGGCATTCCTGGTTCCAGGAAATTATATATTTTTTTTTTCTCTGTCAGCAACATTAGCCAAAGGTTGAGTGTATTTTTGGGCTTTTCATGCAAATATGCCATTGTGAATATATTATACTACAAAAAAAAGTTATTTTTTCCTGTACTTTTTCTTGGTTCTCTGGCACAATGGTAAAAATTCTCATATTGTGCCTACACTGTAATTTCTGCCCTTGAAAACTTATACTTTTTTTTTTTTTTCTAATATAAACAACCCCTTTGTAGCTCTAACCCAGAATTTGTAGGAAAAAAAAAAAAAGTTGTATCCTGGAAGTTCAACATTTTACCTATCATCTCTTGCTCTTTAAGAGAGACTCTGATGTTCACTGAAAGATGCCAACAGTCCATTCTTTTTTTTATTACTTTTTTTTTATTATTATTATTATTTTTTTCATAGAACTAAGAAGTTCAGTATCATACATGCCTTAGTTGTTTCCCCAGGTCCAGAGGAAAATGAACAGGAGAAGGAAAGGACTGGGAGAACTTTCTTGGATCTATCACCACAAATTTCATCAATACCCTGTTGACCATACTGCTGCTGCTATTAATGCATTTTGAAGGCTAGAGCTGAAGTTAAGGGTATACTTTTGGTAGGATATAACATGAAAACACAAATTGAATTAGAATGGAGTGTGACTTGTTTCATGCTTGTTTCCAACACATCCATCCTATTTCATGACACTGAAACTATTTGTTCCCTCATAGCTTTCGAGAAAGCTACTACTGCCACATATCAATAGCACTAGATTGCACATCCATGTAATATGACTGATCATATCTTGGGCCAAAAATCATTTGAGGACATCCATCAAAGCTCACGATTGTTGTTTGGTTACTTGTGTAGATTGAGTTCAGATTTGGTGTTATTCTTTACCCTCCCATATTTTCTATGTTTTTGCAAATTGCAAATATAGTAACATAACAGTCGCCAATCTCTCTTAATGGAACCTATGCAAGGATGTTTACGGGGAAGTCATCAAACCCATTTATTCTAAGAGTTCTTTGCTTGTCTACAACATTTTGTTTCCCTGGTTTCTAAGGGTCTTTCTTCATGGGCTACCTACAGCAACTGTAGACCTCCTTGCTAAGATTAAAACACTGGGCATCTGATAATACAACCACACTCATTTCCAGACCTCCAGCATAATGAGGACATTGGGTTTACTGTTGCTGTCTTCAGGAAGATGAAAGTGGGTTGACACAAATGCTTTCCAATGATTCTAAACATCAGTCAGCCTTTACATCAGAGATGCTGCATACAAACCTGGACAAACCTTAAAACTCTTGTATTCAGAAAGCAGATTCTTATATAGAATTCTATAGAATATATTCTATAGAATTCTATAGAATTGACAAATTCCTATAACATTCTACTGGAGTCTGGTTGCTTGACCAGATCAAATGTATGTTCAGATCCATACTTTCTGCTGTAGCTTATACTACATGGCTGAACATGAAGAGGGCATGCAGCATGGAAATGCACCCAGTACAGGAACTGAGAAGCATTCCCAGCTTCCTTGGTATAGGTATCAGTGTACTACCTTGTGTCATATAACAGCTTAGAGGCTTGATCTTCAGCACATTAAACAGAAATCATATACTGCATGAAATCAGAATCCCTAAATTAAACAGTGTGAATACTTTTTTGGAAGGAGCAAGGAAATTACTCTATGTAAAATTTACAAATCAATTGACAATTCATTTAGAGTTGTTTCCATTTATAAAATTGAAGATAGATTAATGTCAGGCAGTGCCACGCATGGATAAATTGCAATCATTTAGTTTGCACTGAATCTAGGCTTCTAAACTAGGGTAACATATGTGGTGTCCACTGATCTCAGCTTTTTGGCTATATGTAGATCTATAAGGCCAAATCAATACAGTGATTGATGAGAAGGGGCCTCATAAATCTTGCATTTATCATTTGAAAAAAATTCTGCTATAATACTAACAATTGTGTGCTGTGAAACACCCTTTTTCCTCCATGCTGTAGCTGTTGGCATTCTTTCCAGGTGCAAGAAGTATTTACCCTACACTATCATACCAAGAAATCCTTCAAAGTATTAGTGCAGAAATTTTGGTTCCTAAACCAGTCAGAAAAGAAAAATATCTTGACTTTTATGTGTAAAAAATTGTGTACATGTTTAGTATAATGCAACTTTCAGTACAATATACCTACATACACAAAGTATCGGTATAAAAAGTAGCCACTTGTAGTTACTAAAATTATTCTTATAGGTTATGTACATTAAGATGAGAATATAAACATCAGGTTTCACTGTAAAATTGCATACAAGGCTTATATTTTTAATTGAAAGCTATGATTTACTTCTAGCTAAAATGTTTAACATGTTTTAAATATTTTATGTATGTGTTTAATGATGTAAATCCTTAAAGCTTTCAGTATAGATTCTTATGAGAGGAATCTTTTTGTAATAAAAGATCAACACTGACTGCATTGCAAGCTTAATTAAACACTCTTTTACTAATAAAATTGTAGCGAATTTTGGAATTACTAAAGACATTAAGGATTTTGTGATTGAATTCAAAAGATTCAGGATTTTACTATAAGAGTGAGGAAGTTCTGTGATAATATGTAGTTCATGTAATCTATGTGTGTTTTTTTTGTTGTTTTGTTTTGGTTTGGTTTGGTTTTTCCTCCCAAATTAGGTAGGAAATAGTTATTTTCAATGAAAATGTTATGCAATTGGAAATACATATTTTAAGCACTTTGAATATTTGGCTACTAACTTACTTATTTAGGTTATAGATGTATGCAGAAAGGGCACAGAAAATTCATTCTTTACAGATAGTGTTTATCTGTTAAATAGAAAATTTAACAGGTGATTTTTAATTTTTTAATTTTAAATATGGTTTCAAGAGTTTATCTTGTGAACAGAGTTGAATGTGAGCATAACTATTTTTTCTAAAAAGCATCTTTACACATTTTGATTTTGCAAAAAAACATAAATTATAATATACCACAAAAATCCTCAAGTTCAGTTATGCCTTAGAACTGTCAATCATTCTGAAGCAACTGGAAAACCTTCTTTGTTCTCTTTCTGCTATATAAAAACATATCCTAATATGATCACTAGTCATTTTTGTACAGTGCTTTATTATTGCTTGAAAATCCAGACTGGAACACTGACATTTTATTTGCTTACTAGTAACATGCATTTCATAACAGGTGCTAATTTTATATGGTAAAATGGCCCAAACATATTAAGTTCATTGTATTGTACCTGGAGCAGATGTTGCCAGAAATTTCATTATTTTCATTTTTCCTATGTCTTTTTTTATTTTATTTTATTTTTCTCTAGTATGTGCCTGCCATCTCCTCATTTTTATTTTTATTTTTTTATTTCTTTCCCAGGTATTTTTAAAATGGAACAGATCAGCCTAATAATGACAAAGATTTCCTAACTGCTAAATCTCCATTTGTAGTCTGTGTAGCAACTTTTCCCCCTCTGTTAACTGCGAGTGTCAACATTACCTTCTACAACAGCGTAAATTGCTGATTTCTAGCATATGGACATGGAATGCCAGATATGTTGTGGCTTAGCCGAAGCATTAAAGAAATCTCTCATTGTTGCTGAATGCTGCTGCTTTCTAGGGTCAAGGAAACGAAGGACGTGAATTTTGCGTTAGAGAAACAACACAAGAAGGTATTTGGATTTTGGTAATATTTGAGTAAAAAAAGGAGAAGAGGCAAAGTCCTAGCTCTCCACTAGCTCTCGTGCAATGCCAGGCTGCTATGGAGCACAGCTGAGCCCTTTCAAAATGTTAAGTACAATTCACAGGAGCTGCATTGAAATAACAGAACACATTACACGTTGTAAATGAGGTGAACACGTAGTCTCTAAATGTGAAGGGGGGGCTAGGAAATATAACTCTGTGAAAGATAGGAAAAGATAAACTCTTTTTAGGGAGCATGTATTGGCACTTTAAAAAAACCCTTCATACTAGACAAAGTCTAAATATGCGCTACTAAGTTTGGCTTGTGTAACTATACTAAATAGGAGCCTACGACACTGAGTACATTGTTTAAAGACTACTTCAGGATGGTTAAGAAGAGGATGATATAATCTAAATATGTGATAAAAAGAGATTACTGGTACATATAATATTCCTCACTGGCAGGCATTCCTATCATGTCATATCAAAGTCTAGCAAAATGTTGAAAGTTAGAAATGTTATCTAGCATTAGCAGGCATTTAAGGAACGTCTCTTGAATATTTCTAGCATAAAAAAGTATTTCATGTGATGTAAATGAATGGTAATTTTCTGACTTTAAAAGAGAACTGTGCCAGTACATTTCAGCATTCTGGACCCAATTCTGCAAACATGGAGATGCTTTCAATTTGCTTTGCCTGCCTTCCCGCCTTAGATGGCTGCGATTGCAGCGAAATTAATCCATTTAAAAATCTGCGGCTTAAACTTAAGGATTTTCAGTTTTTTTCCCTCTCTCTTTTTTTTCTTAGAATATCAATAAGTTCCAATTGAAGAGCGGATTCTTTTGCAATTCAGGCATGTGCCGGCGATAACGGGCGAGTTGGCATGGAGAGAGGCAGAGATGGATTAATTATGCAGAGAACATGGAAATTCTGCTTATCATCGGCTAGCAAAGGAGCCCAGCTCACATAATCAGCAAACGAAGGGAGAGAAAAAAATAACAATGCAATGGCACCTTCCAGCCCATCATCAGGATTTTTTCTACCCCCTTGTAATTAAAAAATAACATACACTTATAGCCCTATCTCCTGTGCAGGCAAGGAGTGGATGTCCACAAAATAATTGCACTGGGATATTAGAGCTGGGAACAAGGGCTGTCCATTCCAACTATCCCTTACCCTCTCCCTCCCTCTCTCTTCTGGCCTCTCCTAGGCACTTTCTTTCTGTCTGCATTCTGAATCAGATGCATGTCTCAGGTGACATCCTATCTCAGTGTCCATAAGTCCCAAACCTCACCCTTATCAAGATTCAAGCAAACATGTATATGATAAATATTTGAAGTGCTGAAGCTGTGGGGTTTTATCCTGATCACCTATGAGCTATCTGCTGAAAATCACTTTGATGAAAACCTTTCCAAACAGTCTTTTTGAGTTACCAAATAGACTGATTAGAAGGGGGTTTTGTTGCTGTTCCTATTTCACTGTTGCACAGGGAAGATTATGCTACCTATAAAGTTGGTGGGGTTTTTTTTGTTTGTTTTTTCTTTTTATTCATCTCATGCTTTTTTAAATATGAGGTAAAAAACCATATGAGGCGAAGTATGCAATAAGAAGAAATCTCTTATTTGTAAAAAAAAAAAAAAAAAAAAGAAGATTGAGTCTATATTTGTTATTGTTCATTTTACTAATGGTATATCTCATGACTGCAAATGAAGATGCAGACAGTATATTTTACAGCTTTGCTCACTCTGCAGATCACTTTACAAATGTATTTTGTTGCTTTTATATCCATCCAATTTTTGCTCGTTGCTCTGCATAAGTTGTGCTCCCAGACCTGATGAGGCCTGTGTCCCTCCCTCCAGACTCATTGGTCAGGAGGGGAAATGGAACAGAGAATGAAGCCCAGAATGACGACAATTATGCAAGTAGGAAGGGAGAGCAGTGGGCCAGGATTATAAAGCTGGCTGTCTCTGGAAATTTAATTTATTCATTGAGTTCCTCCAAAGCAGGGGACCAGTGTGGGGCGCAGTTTGCACACCAGTAAATGAGCTCCTGGGGACTTTGATGATAACTGATTCTCTACTAAGTTTGTAAAAAAATGTTTAATCCCCATTTGGAAACAGCAATGAAGCTGGAAAAGAAAAATCTGATTCCATTGCAGAGTTACGCATGATAAGTCAGTA
>NC_089874.1:137920000-137937500 GCF_040182565.1 Anser cygnoides | reverse complement strand
AGTGCCCAAGGTCATACTTGAAAATTTGCTTTTAATTCAGTTACTCTTTTGGGGGGAAAAAAAAAAGTTTATAGCTAAAATTTGGAGGGAAATGCTTGACGTTAAGTTTGATACAGTGGAAATGGAATAGTACATCCTGATGTATACATATAAAGTATCATAACCTTACCTTCATGTATTGTGTGGTTGAGGTTAACTTTTAAATGATAATGGAAAGAACTTTTCTTAAAGTATCTTCCTTTTATTTTATGAGTACCGTACCATTTATTTTTAATTTTCAGCACCGAATCGGTGAGCTCATGGCACAATATCGGCTCCCTCTGGTGGTCAGCAGTCACCTGGAACAATTTCCAGTGACTGTTAGCCAGAGCCTGCTTCCAGCCAATTTTTCTCTGTTTTACGTGACACCTACATGGCCTCTGTGAATGCAGAAGATGAATCTTGAGCCTATTCCCCCCATGTAAGCAGACTGCTGTGCTGCCCTCTCAACCACCCCCTGCTTGACTATATATTTTTTTTCTCTGTTGACTATTCTTTATTTTCTCATAAATATGGCTCCTCTTCTGGTTAATCTGCTTCTCAGTGAAGCAAGATACATAAATCCAAGTAGACCCAAGGGGGCTGTAGTCAGGATTGAAAGCCAAATGTACGGTGAAGACATGTCTGTTTCCATAGCACAGAGAGAGTTAAATCTGCTTTTCATAAGGATAGCATGTACAAGAAAACTTACCACATTACCAAGGGTTAAGTGCATTCACATTGAACATTCAGAGTTCAAATGCATCAGACTTCTTTACTTTGTCAATATTTCTCTTGCACTTGTAGCATAGAGTGGTTTCTCTCTGGTGTCTGACTTCCTGCCCTGCAGTTTCCCCACTGTTTAACAGTTCCTTCAGTGTAATTGAGGATTATATATATATATATATATATATATATATATATTTTTTTTTTTCTAAAGTGGAATTTAAAAAGAAATATCATGGTAAGTATTTTTATATACAGAATTAAGTAAAACTTGATTAAATATGCGTATAAGTGTAGATGCACACATGTAAGTACATCTATAGAAGTAAACCACAGAAGTCACACCAGTCTGAGAAGGTCAATGTTAGAGTGCTGGGTTGGAATTTTGGTTTTGGCAGCCTTGATGAAAATGTGGACAGGTTCTATAAATGTAGAAGCCTTAGTTTCTGTGTGTTTTTTGAATAAAGCAAATACATTTCATTTGAATCTGCTGGGCATGAAGTGAAGCGTATTTTGTACAACTGTCAAATAATACTATGATATCTGAAATTGTTTCAATATTTTGTTTGTGTTTTCTGTATTTTCTGTAATAGTTGTTGATTTTTTTTTTAATTCATGCTTTAGCTGAGTGGTTTTTTTTTAATTATTATTTTTTGCTGTCACTTAAAATTCAAAAACAAGACTAAAACTACTGTGATGGTTTAAGATCTAGAAAAGTTGCATATAATTGTGTGTCCTCTGTGAAGCCATCTCTATTGCTTTACCTGCAGCTGTTTTCTGTATCTAAAGTTAAGAAGATATTCTTGACTCTTTTAAGGATCGGGGACTAAAAGGCTAACCCAGCACCTCTGTTCCTGGGCGAGCTAACCTGATCTCTGTGACAATGGGCATTTGTGTGAATTCACTGGCTGTAGAAGGGGGGTTAGGCTGGTTTTGTGTTGGTGTGATGAACATAAGTTTCTTCCTTTCCCCTTCTCCTTTACATGCTTATATTATTACTTCCTATTAACATTTAAGTATGCATGTGATATATTAGGGCAGCCAATTGATTTGAAATATACTTTTGCTAATGGTAACCTTTGTTTTGGTTGTGAGCTCATTTGTCAAAAAGTATTATCACCTCGTCAGTATTTCAGATGGAAAGTCTCAATTTCATGTGAAGTTGATGAGAATCTCTTTCCCCCCTCCCATCCGCCCCACCGCAGCTTTCAGGTGTGATCCAGTGCCCCAAATAAAACACAGTTGTTGTGACATGCAGCATCCAGGAGGAAGTGGCTTGTAACTAATAATGAGTATTTTCTCACACTCTGTCTAGACAGTCAGTCATGTAAACACAAGATGTCTTTAATGGCATCACTTGATGATGTGAAATGATAGTCTTCCAGAGCATGTATTTCCACAGATGCCGAAGTACTGATTAGGGTAATAAATTGCATTATGTAGAGATTGTCACCGTATAATACTGAGAGTCTTTTCTCCTATAGTTCCACTTCTCTGTCACAGGTAGGGGTAGTGAGAGAGTAACAATGGCAGCACCCAGTGGTTTGGGGGGTAAATCTGTTTCAGCATATATTTTTTTTACTGGTGGATTCATACCTGTCTTGGCTTGCTGAATAGAAAAAAAGAAGTTAGTGTGCCTGGAGGCAGAATTAAGCTAGATGAGGAGCAATGACTCCCATGCACACCAACCACACCATAGAGCACTCTGAATACCTCTGTTTCTCAAGAGGCAAAAGTCCTAGATCTCCATGGAAATATTTGAACCATCTGTTTTAGCAGCTTTAGGAGTTAATAAATTACAGGCTCTAACTCTTCCTTCTTTTCAATGATTACATATGGAGTCTCATTTCCTAATTTAGCTGTTGATGTTAGATGGCAGAAATTAGGCATCCTTCCTACAACTGCAGTGGTATTTGCTGTTGAGAAGGAGTTCACACTTTGGACACCCATCTGATCTGTCTTATGGATAAGGTCTCATTCTCCAGGCCTACACACATGGCATAATAGAGCAAACTTCACTGTTTGAAATATCACAGGGAAGAATTAAGTTCCCAGATAGAAAAAATTGTGCAGTCTGATAAAATGGGAATTTCAGAGCTTGATCTACCAGGTGAGTAGTCTGTCCTGGAGTGGCCAACATTTATTGATACCCAACAGGATCTTGACTTGTGTACAGCATATTCCTCATGAGCAAAGAAAGATGTATATCCGTTACCTTCTCAGTAGTCCCTATGTCATTTAGATGCCTGACCATGGAAAATGTCACCTCCTATGCCCGCATATCATTCCTATGAGCATAAAAGAATTCTGGCATGTTTTATAAAAATAAGTGAAGTTTTTTAATAGTACAGCTGCAAAAACTTTTTTGCTGGCAGAATAAGTTAACACCTAATGTTGTCCTGAATCCTAATAAGTTATTTTAGATAACTTTATCTACTCTGAAATTGTATTAGAGACTTCGGTTCTAGTTAAATATAATGGAATCCTGGTATCAGCACTCTCCTAGGACTTCTCTAAAATGAGCACAGCTATGCCTTAACACTCTGGTGTTTTTTTCTACTGCATAAGTGCATTAAAATGGGGGGAGGGTGTCATACTTATTTTGCTTCAGATTTTTAGCTGTGTATAATAAACTATTTACTGTTAATTTAGGCCCTCACAGATTTTGGATTAAAAACATGCTTCTGAAGAGCAAGTCTGGAAATTTTAATTGGCGATGGGAGAGCAAATGTTTTATTCTTAATGCTGGTGGGACTGACATGCCCTATATATGGTGGAGTATGTAAGAGTGTACAAACAATGCCAATTTGATGCTGATGGTATTTGAGTTTCTCAGGTATCAGTCTGACTTCAGCTGTAGATTATCAAATGACATGCATTCTTGACAGGGATATGTCTTCCAGCAAAGCTGGTACAAAAAGGAATTGAATTACTGGTAGATGAGCCTTTGGGAAGCCACATCCAAAAACTTGTGTGGGGTCCTCTATAAAAAATAAGAGAAGAGAAAGGAGGGCTTGCTGTTGTGGAGGAGTTATCATCTCCACACCTGTAGGGGAGGCCGGGGAGTAGATTTGGCCAATGGTTGTTCTGACTGTTCTTTCTGACTATTCTTTTTGTTCTTCATTTTGCTTGCCAGGAGGTGGTATACAACTCTTCTTCATTTCATTTGGATCTCAACATTCAGTGGTCTGGTTTTGAAATTGTTTTTGTTACCTAAAAGAAAATTTCTCAAAACAACAGTTCCTAGTTTGGTAGCTTGTCAACAGAATAAAGTAGAACAGGTCCAGGAAACAGGAGTTACAAATATAGTATTTTGATAATGATTATGGAAATACTAATTTATTAATTGCATTAATAATACATACATATATTTATAAGCATTTTTATGACTTTTGTTGTGGTATTTAGAATAAATCTTCATTGTGTTTGTCTTAAGTACAGGCTGAGGGATAGCAGGCATTCAGCTATGACAAGGAGGCTTTCTATGGCGTACTGGAAATATAGGGCTGCTGCCACACTTTGGCCCTTATTTTGCTTGTCTGTTCTTACTAGAGTATTTCATAAACTGTTATGGTGGTAGTTGATCTACATTTAGGATGTATTCTTCTTCCCTACATTGCTTTTTATGTTCAAGCAATTTTATATGGTAAAGACAGGGAAGGGAGAAGGGTAGAAGAGGTGTTTAAAAAAAGTGCAATTCTGATATGATTCAGTTTTTAATTATTAAATAACTAAAAGTGAACTTATGTTAGTTTTGAAACTGTCAAAACATGTCAGATTGTTGACTGAAAGGAAAACCAAATACTTTTCTTTTTCTTAAATGAGATTATATGTTAAGCCAAGTTGGTTTCTTTCAGGAGAAAATATATGTCCAATCAAAGCCAAGCCATAATATTTTTGTCTCAGCTCTAACATTGAACTTATGCAACTATCTGACCTCAGATGCTAAGCCATGACTCTGGCACACGTTTTTTTGGATGGCAACTCACCCTAGAGATCTGAAACTAAAAAGAGTGCTTCTGCTTTTTTGGTTGTCATGACAGTAGGGCCAGTCAAGTTACCATTATGGATGAAGAACAGGATGCAAAGCATAGTCCATCATTCACCTAGTTTTCATGATCTACAAACTGTTTCTGCTTGAACTGGGCCATGGTATCACAAAATACCCTTTCAGGTTTTGATAGACAGAGTGCAGATTGCATTATTCTCATTGCTTTTTTTTAAAGCACATCTGAAGAAAGCTCTGATAACTTAGCCTGAGGTAACTTTAGTGAACTCCCAGGATGTAGAATTTCTCCTCACTTCTGCATGTTAAATGAGAAGAAATGGATAAACTGCATATGCTTTAATTTATTTTCAATAATAACTGGTGATATGAAAAGTTCAACTATCTGAGCGGAGAATAACTAAGATAAGACTGTAGCAAAAGTTGTGAGATTGCTCTTGCAAATGGGTCATCCTATGAGCTTCCTACCAGTAGTGTAAAAGCAGCAGGGAAATGTTATGTCATCTTGAAGACTTGCCTGTGCGCTTCCATCTTTCTCCTCATTCACATCAACATTCCTTAGGGGTAAAGCTTGTAGGGGTGATGTTTTGTGGCAGAAGATGGAGTCTGACTGTCTGAGCTGCTTACTGAAGCTGCCGTTTGGGAAATTGTGCAGGGAGGAAAAGCTCTCCACCTGAAATCAGGAGATGTTTTCTTTCTAGGCAGATTCTGTGAATGCATGTGGTGCTGATAGGAAGTTGCATCCATATTATATCTGTTTGAGGGCAGTTGTATGCCCAAGAGCATCCATTGTGTTAAGGTTCTTGTTTATTCATTACAGAAGAGTCAAAAAGTCTAAGCGATGAATGGAGTGAAGGCTGACCCAGTTTCAAACAAGTCTGAAGTGTGCTTGACTTGTTGCAATGTTGTCCAAGTGTTGTGTTTTATGGCTGCATCGTAGGACTTCCAGGTTTTCCCAGGTGTATGGGCTGCGTATGCTATACCATATATATTTGGCTAATACCATGCTTATAGCAAACAAGACCTTTTCAGCCAAGTACAATACTTTGCAATGTAATTCTCAGTAAACACGACCTGAGGCATCATTCCCTGATCCTCATTTCATTGTCCTGCTGTGGGCAGTGGCAGGACTGTGAGGTGCAAGGCCATGAACATCGTCTCCTAGTGCTGGGCACACTGTGTGCCTCAGTTACTGACTTCAAGTGAAAATCTAGAGAAGGGAAGGTTCCTTGCTGACCATAGTGTGATAACATTATGGATGGAAGAGCTAATTGTTCATCTTTGATGGACTGCTGGGTCTGTCACCAGGTTCATCGCTACTTGGACTCACAGTCTTTAGTTATTGGCTTGCAAATTCCATGCTGTCACTCTCAAAATGATCAGAATTAGTCCAATGTCATCTAGGTAACCATCCTCGGTTTTTAATGCCACAGATTTATGTCTCAATTTACATAATTTGAGTGACAGGGGCAGGTTCTAATCCTGTGTCACATGCAGGGTTTGTACTTTTGTGAATTTAAAGGAAAGAAGGAAATGGGCTATTCTAATTTGGCATTTTTTTTAATTTTTATTTTTAATGTGTTGGCACAGAAGTAGTAAGTACTGTACAATCAATATGGAGCTTCTTTTAAGAATCTTTCATGCCTCAATATACATCTGGAACTATTTGCACTAACTAAAAGTAAAATAAATGCCACAGCATATTATACCATACTTTTTTTCATTTAAAAAAGGAAATTGAAAACACACAGCTCCTAGAAATGCTTGACATTGAATTGGCTATTGAAATGGTATCAGTAAAGTATTTATATATTCCATATTTTGTTCCATACATCAGCTTTCCTTGATGCATTAGACTTGGAAGCATGCCACACGAGCTGAAATGTTGCCATATATGAAAGACCGCCTTGTTTTAAAAATGGACTAAATCATTTAGGATACAGGAAGTACAGGAAATCAGTTTGAATACATGCACATCTCTTTTTGCCCCTGCTCTTGCACGTTTTACTTTGTCTCTTCCACGTTTGCCTTCAGAAATTGGCTGGGCTTACGGTAAATATCGGTGCTCACCTAACAGCTAAATAATAGTGACAAAAATAACTCCTGCCATAAAACCTGAATGAATGACAAGAGCAGTACAGTTTCATGAACCAAGAAATCCGCAAAAGAAATATCATAATTTAAAGTTGGTTTTACAACATTCTTTAATTTTAAACGGAGCAAAATACTTCTGTGGTAAAGTCACAGTTCTTCACTCTTTGCTGTAAAAGAGATTCAAGAATGTATATTTCAAAATCTTCCCCCCCCCCCCCCAATATAATCCAAAGCAAATGCAATAGATCTCTGCATACTTGAAACATATTTTCTGAATTTATTCTAAGTCTCTCACTGCACCAGAGGGTTGTGTATATGGATTAGGACTAGCCCATTATTTCACCATCTATCTCCATCCTGAATTGATTGCAGCGAATAGTGAAGAATGAAATGCAGATGTCTCCTTTTCCCTTTGGTTTGGAGTACCTCTGGTTTCAGCCCCATTTGATCAGAACTGTGCTAAGGAGTCCAGCTCTGTCACTGCTTAGAGGGTTTCTATGGAAGAAGTCTTTGCATCTGAAACAAGTTATTCTGTCTGTATATGCAGCCTGTGCTCTGAAAGGGGTGATGTGAGATTCTGCATGTATGAAACTTTCTGTCATGTCCCTGCTGAAACTTTCTGTCATGTCCATGCTAATTCAGGATTATTTGAAATGCCAGATTCCAAAGGCAACAACAACTGAAAAAAAAAAAAAAAAAAAATCTTTGCAAATGGGGAATTCACTTCGTCACAAAAGCATAAACATGTTTGGAATTCAAGAAATTAAGTCATTTTAAGAGATGGTTCTCTTTCAAGTTTGTCCAAATTTCAGGCAAACCTCAAGGTATATACTCGGTATATACTCCTTTTTTACAACAATTAGAGTAAATTTTTTTTTTTTTAATTAAAATTGTAATCATTTGTAATGAAGCTGGGGTTCTAGGCTACATATCAGACATTACCGGCTTCACAAGCTCAGGTCATAGGGGCTGGGAATGCTTTGTCAGCCACAGCTCTGCTTTATGCTCTGTCATCGCTCCAAATGAAGCTGGTGAGGCCTCCAGGCTGGGTGGTAGAGTAGAGGTGCGTGCAGAGCAGCAACGTGCACATCCTCCTGGCCCCATAGTGCCCTCAGAAGCTGAGATACAGAGGGGAGATGTAAATTAGAGGTTAGGAGGAAATTCTTCACTCAGAGGGTGGTGAGGCACTGGCACAGGCTGCCCAGAGAAGCTGTGGATGCCCCATCCCTGGAAGTGTTCAAGGGTGGGTTGGACGAGGCCCTGGGCAACCTGGTCTGGTGGGCGGTGTCCCTGCCCATGGTAAGGGGGTTGGAACTGGGTGGGCTTTAAGGTCCCTTCCTGCTCAAACCCTTCTGTGATTCTGTGACTCTGCTGTGAAGGCAGGGAGCAGATAAATACCAGGATAAAGGCTCCTGCAGGAGTTTTGCTACTGAAGAGTGCGGAAGGGTGGGAAGTGAAAGACTCCAATGGAGCAGGCTGTTCTCCTGGGCTGTGCCTTAATGTGGTGACTTCAGAGCACGTGGAAGAGCTTTGCATTTTATATTGTAGTTCTTCAAAAGACATCCCCCCTCTCCCCCTGCACTGTAAAGATAAGCTGGTACCTTGATTAGAAGTGTTTTGAGGTGCACTTAGAAGCAGCCTTGTATCTCCTTATAGAAGGTGGTGCCACAGACAACCAGAGATAAATCTGTCTACCATCGTACAGTAGCAGTGTGTGTGTTAGGGCTTCGCAAGGGGGAGAGAGGGGCTAATCAAAAGTCAGTGACCTGTCGCATTTGTTCCCCTCCCCCCATACAAAAGAAAGGTAATTAGGAACTAACGTCAACAGATTTATATGAAAAGTACAGGGGTCTGTGGCTAATTTCAGCGATCTGCAGGTCGGGTGGCAGACACTGTTCGAGGGAATAAAAACCAGTCAGAGCGCAGCGGAACGACAATCTGCAAGTGGAGGGCCGAGCCCACACACTATTTCCCACTATAGCGTTCCATTTAAGTAACCAAATATTGCCAGCTTGTTGGAAAAGCCTTCCCCCTCCGATCTGAGCAGACCTGAGCTCTGGTATGCAGCGAAGTCGGGGAGCAGGAGAGTCGCAGTTGGTTGCGATACCAGGCTCACTTTTAGGTATCAACAGCTGAATCGGAGGATACAGCCTGTGCCTGCTCAGTGTGAGCAGCAGACTGCGAGCGGAGTTCGATTTCTCTCACTCTTTCTTCCACCCACCTCCGTCTCCTCCCTGCCTGTGTCTGCGCTCCCACATGCTTCAAATCTGTGTACCTGGACTGCCTTCCTTAACAGTTCAGCGTGAGTGTTAGCAGAATGAAAACCAGATGGACCAGCAGTTCCCACTGTTATCTCCCCACCAGCTCTGGCAAGCCTCCCTTTCTCTCTCCTTTCTTGGCATGGCAGAAATATTTTCCTTTATTTAGGAGGGCTCGGGCTCACTGCTGTGCCTCTTTCCCTCTGTTGCAACATGAGCTGAAAGCTATTTATTCCCTTGTTGCTGAGGTTGGTTGAGGTGAGTGCGAGATGAATTCAGCTATTAAGGAAGCAATTAACATTTCAAGACTAGTTTTCATAGTTCTTTATATTAAATGAATGGCTTTGAAGATATAGATTTAACTGCTTGAGTATAGCGATATGGAAAGGATATTTGTATAGAGTATTTTTTAAAACTTACTTTTGTTTTCCAGCATGTAATAATTTACTGTTGCTTGATTTGCAAATCAAACCTCACCTGCCTGTGTAGAAGCCTTAATATTTAAGCCAGTCATTTTGGATGCTGTTCCCTACACTACTGAGGTTTACTAACCTTAGATCAAAACTTCAGATCCTTTACTACTGTATCTGTATTCCCCTCATAGCATTTTTGGGGTGTTTCACTGTTTGTCCCAAACAGTGTTTGCCCAAAAACTGTTTGTCCCAGTGTGTGGCACTTCACACACTGAATGTCTGTATCATACTTCCTTGGTTTCAAGCAACTGAAGATTGGTATCTATCATGTGTTGTTAATTTTTACTTTTTTTTTTTCCTTCTCGCTCTCCTGATAATTAAATGCTCTAATAATTAGGTGCTTTGAGGCTCTTCAAAACACACCCTTCCTTCATAAAATGTGTGCACAGCATTTCATTTCTCTTAGTGTCTTGCAGGCAAAACTTTAGATATATGCTTTTTTTTTTGGTGAAGTTTGTACAATGTTAGAACAAAGAATACCTTCTCAAAGTTGAGTGACAGAGTTTATAGAACATTACTGACTTTGCTGTTGTCTTGAATTGAAATCACAGATTAATCTACTACCTCACTAGCAGTGACATTTATTTGTTTTGTAAGATGGTTTAATGGAGCTCATGAAGACTTGTATAGGACAGTGCATAAAACAACTAATCCTGACCCTGAAAGAAGGGATGTCAGACTTTAACTCATGCCTGTTAAAAGCTAAACTTCACCTTTACTCAAGATGGCTCACTAAACTGCTGGAGTGAGTAAGGCAGTCTTAATTTTGCTTTCAGTTGATAAATGTTGTTTTGCCCATTCATGATAAATGAAACATAGGGGTTTGAATGTTTTTTATTTTTAATATTTATTTATTTATTTATTTCCATCAATGTTAACATAGAGGTGTCCAGAAAAATGTTTGGATAAAAAAACTATTTCTGTAGTTTCTGTATCAAGTATCTCGCATCTTTAGATCTTTACTTGCAAGACAACTGTTAGGTTTTCTGCCTGTGTTTGCATTTGTTGTTGTTGTTTTTAATATCTTCCAGATTTTGAACATTAAAGTTCATACTGTGTAGAGGTGCAAACTTAGAAATTTGATTTTTTTTTTTTTTTAAGTCGATATGAATGTGTGGAGATCGACTTACCGTTTTGACATGTGTTTATTTTTCTTGTGAATGTGAGAATATCCAAGGGGAAGGGTGGTAAAGTCATCCAGGAGGCGCGCAGTATTTAACATAAGTATCTCTCCTTATTTACGAAGATGAGCGATGGAGAGGGTGGCAGATGTTATAAAGAAGATACATGACGAGCTGGCTTCGACCAGTGTCCTTCCCAATATCCTACCTCTACTAAAGAGCTTCAGGTTTTAGTTCTGCAAGAGTTGTCATAAGGGGATTTATTACCTTCCTGTCTCTGTCTATTTTTTTTCCTCCTGGCTAACGTTGAAGGGAGGTGGCATTATTGCAGCTCCAGGAGTGCTTGGGAGGTAGCATCTGCACATGCTGGAAATAAAAACAAAAGATAATGCAGCACCACTACAAACGAGGTCTTACCATCTGTGTTACACCTTCTTAAGTAAGGTTCAGATGATGTAATTCTGAAAGAGCACACTGGAGTAGATAATCAGGTGTAATCTTTTGCGGCAGATGCTGCAATGGCTCACTTCCTGCGTTAGCTTTTAAACTTTTTTTTTTGGAGCGGATGTACTTGGGGAAATAAAATAGTGTGTTCATGTGGTGTGTTACAGATCGCACTGAGAAGCATTCCACAATGCCAGACTCACCTGTGGATGTGAAGACACAATCCAGGCTGACGCCTCCAACAATGCCACCTCCTCCCACTACCCAAGGAGCTCCAAGAACCAGTTCATTCACGCCCACAACATGTAATTAGACTTATTTTCTTCCTTTTCTTCCATATTCTTTATTTCTGTATGTAAACAACCGAAGTTTTGAAGGGAAACCTGTATGACAGGGCTGCAGCAGCATTATACTGCAATATGTAATTAAGCACAACTAAGATCACAACAGATAAATGTATCTTTAATTTATTAAGACGTTCAGCTCAGAGTTGTGGTAATTTTGTTGATAGCTTGGCTGTAGTGTCAAAGAACAGCGAGAACTAATTTTCTATGTCATTTATGCTTAGATCAGTCCTGTGAGAAGTAAGGGAAACTTCCTTCCTGTCTTGTATGTATGCCATTCTTTTGTTTTGTTTAAAGGATTCTGTTCACTTTTGTATATAAACTTCGGTAGTTATTGTTTAGGGCTTTGTGGTTTGTTTATATATTTAAAGTGGGGGTTATTCATAAAGAAAATACTTCATCCCACTAACGACTGAATGCAGAATTTGGATTTAAGTGCTACAAAATTTCTAATTAGTATGGATTTAAAAAAAAAATACTTTTATTGTTTTGTCTTGAGATTTCTAGCCTGTGACCACTTCTCTAAATCACTCAGGGCTGGATCTCTGTCTCAGTTTGCTGATGTAAACACACAGGAAACTCTACCAGTCTTGGTGTAATTATTCTGCATTCGTATCAGTGTAACTGAGATTTAAATCTGGCATGTTGTCTGGACTATTCTTTTCACAGTCACAAAATGATCCACATTTCTCTTACCAAGATTTAGCTGCAAATTTTTGGTCTCTTTTATATGCCTTGTAATAGTATAAACATGAGAATGTGTTTACATTTCACATTTTAAATAAAACAGTTTTAGAACAGTAGAATACATATGCCTAAACAGCATGAAGGCAGCATCTTCTATTTGTCTTGCCTACATTTTTTAGCCCCTTGCTGCCTGTTAAATGCCTGTTAAATGCCTTACTTAAAATTCACCTCTATGCAGGAGGCCAGCTGGAAGCCTTTGTACCACTTATCCCAGTGAACCCTGTCCTGAGGATTTACATTGAACTTAAACAGTGAGGAGCATTTGTGCCAGCTCTTTGCATAAACTCAAATTTAACCCAGTGACCCTGATCCTGCAAGATCTGCTTGTTTTGCTTAACTCCAGCACCTGAATCATCCTAGGAACTGCTCTGCTCTAAAGTTAAACTGTAGGTTTTTGCAGGATGGGGCTCTTGTAGGTTAGGCTTTTCTGTCTAATGCACTTAGCACGGTTCAGGATGATCTTGTGCGATGATAAAAGGAATGAGACAATGTTCTTCTTTAATCTTTCCTACAGTTCTCAGTGTACCCATTAGATTTCTGGACATTGTTGGAAGGTGTGTGAGCCATAGCTCTTCCCCCCCACCTTTAAATGAAGACTAAAAGTCTAAAGATCTAATTTTAAATGCCCGTCAGATTTTAAATCCCTGTCAGATTTTGGAGTTTGGCCTTAGCAGTTCTAGATTGTATATAGTAAACAGTCACTTCTGTTTGAGTGTCTGTTATACTTATTACTACTGCAGTGAGAATGCCTGTAGGCTAAGAAGAGCATACTTGTTTTCTGGTCAAGAGTATGCTTGTTGTTTGTTTTGTTTTAGACTATTAAAAACTCTTAAGATATATTAGTTTGTGGAAATTTTAAATGCTAAATTCTATTTTATTAATAACATGGTTATGTTTCATAATAACATAGATGTCTTTGACAGTTGACAAATTCAGACATTGTAAAGAAAGAGATAAAATCATTAGTAGTGGATAGGCTATTACAAATAAAAATTGTTTTAGAGAAACTGCATTTGAGGAATATTTCTTTATCTGTTTTGTTGAGGGAGAAATTTTGCCGGCCTTTCTCCTCCTCATCTGTCCTAGGGAATGAACTTGGCTGTTCTCTGCTTTCTTGATCATAGCCCCATCACCTTCTGCCTAGAACAGCCCAGGAACAGCGACTGAGTTGCTGGGTTGTGTCAGGCTAGAGCAGGACTTACTCTTCCCGCTCCTCATTTACTAAGCTCATGGTATGATAACTTTTGTCTATACAAGTTCCTTGCAATCACCATGTATTTGTTTACTCAGATATCTCACTCTGCTCAGTGCACGGAGAGCATGGCTTGGAGCTTAATTTACAGAGACCAGCTTTTTTTCTATTTCTGCGCTTTCCATTTCTTGTTTTCCCTAGCCCATGCAACTAGAATAGGCAACCAACATCTAGGATAAAAACCAGCAGAAACTAGGTAGCCATTCAGATGGCCATTTTCTCTTCTACTTCCAGAAACGCACTGCAGTCACAAGGACAAAAATGAGGGTTGTGATAATCGTTTAAATCTTGTAATAAGTGTCCACCCTCAAAAAGGAGTTGCTATCTAAAAATGAAGATGACTGTTGGAGGAAGTGACAAATACAAAAGGGATGTTTGGTCATTAACAAACATGGAAAGTTCTTTAAGTAGCTAGCTTGTCATGTTTTAAATAGGAAGCAATGGAGGCTATTAGCATTATACATTTTTGATTATGGCTAACTTCCTGATTTTTGATGTTTTTTGAGATACAGTGATCTAAATTCAGGTCGCAGTGCTTTGGAGGAGAGAAACAGATTGCACAAGTGAGTGGTATTAAAAAAAAAAAAAACAAAGAAAGAAAGAACAGAAACCAGCAAATTTGCCCAGGGCAACGGCCAGCTGAGTGGAGCTGCTGCTGGGTATAGTCCTGTGCTACTGGCCTACGCTTGCAAGTGCGCTGGTGCATTCTCATTTGTAGGGAGCCATTCTTTTTCTTGCAGCTCACTGTCAGTTTGGCTAGTCAGACTCAAGCAATTTCAACAGTGTGTGTTTGACTGTTACTGTTTCAAGTAACCTGGGTGGAAAAAGATGTCCTTGGTTTGATTCTGTGCTCTCTTCTGGAGTGTGAATAAGAATTGAACTAAAATAGCTGCCAAAAACTGTGTGTTGTTGTCTTCAGTATGTCTGCATGAATCTTGTTGCCATAAATTTCGAACACTTAGTGCTTCAGATACTTATTCTCACAGCAACCTTACAACAGGAGGGAAATGCCTTCCTATCCTTTTTAGAGATACAGTATTGGCAAATGAAAAGCTGAGTGATTTCCTTCTGGTCTCTGAGAAGTCTTCTCCTGAAGCCCAGCTTCGTGCCCTAGCTGCAAGGCTTCAGGCCACAGCAAGCGTGGCACCATTTGTACCTGCACAAACAACTTAGTGTGCTCCATATGTTAGCAGCTAGGAAATCTGTATCGGAAAAAATAACCTTCTCATTGGGTGGTGTAAGGTTAAAACGTGAAAGTCCTGTTTTATAAACACAGCTGTCAGTTGTGTGTACAAAACACGAGTAAAAATATTCAGAGATAAACTGAGGCTTCGTGAAATATGTCTGCACATTTTTTCTACCCCAAAGAGCAGTTTTTTTTTGTTCTTGATCATATATGCGCTTGTGCTCTTTTCTGTTTTTTTTTTTCTTTTTTTTTTTTATTTCCCCCCCCCTCCTCTCTCTCTCTCTTTTTGACATCCTCTGACAAAAGGCTGATAATCAAACAATGCTTTTCAGGTCCTGGAGCGCTCTGGGGGGCTGTGTGACAGGCAGCTACTGTTACTTCCAGTCCATACACTGTTCAGTACCAGATACTGTAATATAGATGTAAACTGCAGTGTCATTCTGTCAAAAAGCTAATTGTCTTTGATTGTGCAACTTAATTAATTTTAAGGTCAAGCACAGAAAATATAAGCTGATGGATTTCCCCCCCCATCCTCTCTCTCTCTCCCCCTCTGTCTCCCTCTCTCTATTTTATCTTCCCTTCTCTTTCTCTTTCAGTAACCAATGGCACTAGCCATTCACCAACAGCGTTAAATGGAGCTCCATCTCCTCCTAATGGCTTTAGCAATGGGCCATCCTCTTCCTCTTCCTCTTCTCTGGCTAACCAGCAGTTACCACCAGCTTGTGGAGCTAGGCAACTCAGCAAACTGAAGAGATTTCTTACAACCTTACAGCAGTTTGGCAATGACATTTCACCAGAGATTGGGGAGAGAGTGCGTACCCTTGTGCTAGGACTTGTGGTAAGCAAAAAACAATGATATAATAACTGTTATCTTTTGCTCTCCCTTTCCCTCCTTTATGCTTGACATGTTTATTATACACAAGAGTGGGTCACATACACTGCATATACCATACTTATATATACCAAGTACCGTCTCTTGCCCCAGAGTATGTGTCTTGACTATTTGGCTACAAGTGGCAGCTGTTCTCAACTGGGTTGAGAACAGTGGCAGCTGTTCTCAACAGACTAGAACGGTACAGTATTATGCCATAATGATGTGAAAGGGTTTTTTGCTCTATACTGGCAGCACCCCTGATGTAGACACAGCTTGAACTATATAATACAGTTAAATCTGTTTTGGCTTGCCTAATTTAGTTGACTGGGGAAAAGAGAGTGTCCCTATACATATAGCAGCAGAATACTGGTTAAAAGGAAGAGCTGAATACATGCTTGGACTGTGGTTACGCAGTGGAAAACCGATTCTCAGTATTCATTGAATCCAGTGATGAGGGACCTGACAGTGTATTGATGCTACTTAAGTCAAGTTATTTATAAGATTATGTGATTATATGTCTGAATGGTAATTTCAGATTTTTCTTATCTACAACCGTCAGGTTGGGCTGCTGTTTTATTGGCAAACTGTTGGGAATCTGGCCCAGGATTCTTTTTATTCCCATTAAAGTCCTTTCGCTGCCAGACATTGTTGTCTCCCATGTATCTCCTTCAATAATAATTACATGTACCAGGAAAATACTGTTGCAGTGTTCTAATTTACATCTGTTCTGAGCAGCTGCAGTTGCCATTGCCTTCATTTGGAGCAAAGACTGCTAGCACTGTTTAGTACTGGGGCTCAGGTGCTCTCCACTTATATCTTCACAAAACACTACCTGAAAGCAGTGAGACATGTTCACTTGAGTCCATGTTAGAAGGAAGGATAATGTAGGCAGTAGAACTTCAGTAAGTCCTATTCTGTGTTTGCTTGCACATCCAGAATATTTAGTTAATGTGTTTTTGCTTGGCACATGGTTCTCTGTGGAAATGTGAACTAGTAAAGGAGCTAAGGACACCTTTCGGTGCATCTACCAGCCTTTGATTTTCAAATCAAAAGTTCTTGCCCATTGTTCTTTACAGTTGGATTTCTACCTCACTAAACTTCATCTGAGCTCCAAGGAGCAAACTATGATCTCTTCCTTGGGAATGTTCATGTATCATTATTCCCTTGGTTAAACCAGTGCAAGGTGTGGTCTTTGTGCCTATGCCCTCAGCCACAAAGTAATGGCTTCCCTACACAACCTACCAATGCAATGAGTAGGACATAATAAACAATTTTCTTAATAAGTATAATAGGCAAAGTGCAGTTTTCCTCCTCAAACAACAAGGAAGGTGTGTATGTGCACATTAATTACCACCTCTGCACTGGGAACAAAAATTCAAGAGGCATCAATAGAAGAAAAAATAAATTGTTGAGAAAAGCAGCTTTAACTGGTGTTTGACATCTGAAAGCATTTCCACGCTTAGCACCTGAGAACTTAAACTGTACTCTAAGCAACAGGCGCTGAATGTCTGAGATACTGGTGGTTTCCTTTGAGTATTTTAATAAGGTAATAATTTAATAATGTGGCATGTTTTTCTTTATCCTCTTATCAATATAAAGAACAAGTGATTAAGCAATTTCAGAGTGCTTTGGTTACTCTTTCTCTTGCTAAGTGTTTTCATTATTTTGTCACCAAGAAAGAATTTTTTTTCTCAACAGAATTCTACTTTGACAATTGAAGAATTTCATTCCAAACTGCAAGAAGCTACTAACTTCCCACTGCGACCTTTTGTCATCCCATTTTTAAAGGTATTGCACAGTTCAGTGATCTGGAAAGTATTTCAAACCATATTGTTGCTAGGTCACAGATGTGTGTTACAGTTTTTCTTTTTAAGAGAGTAACGAAAATGAATAACTTTTAAAGGCTTCTTTCCATAGCTTAGTAGACGGAACTGCATTTGAGTATGTAGTTTGGCTA
>NC_089874.1:137880000-137915000 GCF_040182565.1 Anser cygnoides | reverse complement strand
GGTGCACAGATAATGTTTTGTTTGCAGGTTAGAACAGTTCATTTCAAAGTGGAAAGCTGATCTGACAGCTGGGTAAAAAAAAAAAAAAAAGTTTACCTCTTCTAATCTCTAATTATAAAACTGATGTAGGATGCTAAGACACTACCTAAATCTTGAAGGCTAGAAGGTCTGATCCAAAACAGAGTAGGAGCGTATTCCAGACACTGAAGTGCAAAACTGTGGGGGACAGCAAACCAGTAACGTTATATTTTCTTTGCAGTCAGTGTTATTCTAACATACTTATCTGGCTTCTGGTGCAGAATTGGTTTGTATCTCTGACATGTAAAGGTGTCCTAATCTGCAGGTACCAGCAGCGATGTTTGAAAAAATGTGCTACTGCACATTGACAGAACTGCCTCTGCTGTCAGCCTGAACCCCTGCATAAACCTTTATGTCCAAGGCCATTTGGGTTTAAGAGTCTGTATATAAGTATGCTTGAGTTTCCTTTGGAGCTTGATCTCTTCTTGGTCACAGTATGGACAATGTTAGTGCTTCCAGCCGCCTAAAAACTAGTTCTTGTGTATCTGGGCCGTGGTGACCAGAAGCAGTCCATACACTTTACCTAGCCTTAGAGAACTCTTTTTTTTTTTTTTTTAAAAATAAACATTAAAATTATTATTTATGTATTTTGTTTTCTGATAAACTAATTAGTTTTACTGTATGACTTGACAAACTTGTTTTTGTATTTGTCTTTAGAAGACTGAAAATACTTGTGCTGAGCTAAATGTTTTCACATACTGCTTTTCTTCTGTTTAATTTGAGTTTAAATCTTCATCCAAAAGCTGCTTGATGCCATTGTAAACCCAGAAGTCCTCTTCTAGATTATGAGGCACATAATTCATAGTTTTTTTATAATGACTTCTCAGAAGTATATGTTCTGGGCACATAAAACATGTTCAGTGCACTTAGAATAAAGGATAAGTTTAATTACAAATCTGCATGTTTATGGTCAAAGAGTAAGAATGAACATTGTGTTAGGATGAGGAAATGAATTAACATAGATCAAGGTTTTTGCTAGCCAGTTCAAAATTTGGTTGACTCCAGAAGCCAGGAGTATCCGTGCATGAAGTATGTCTCTTTGGTTTGCGGTAGTGGATAAGGAATGCAAATGTGTTGTTTTCCTTGATTTTTCATCTTTCAAGTGGAAACTTCAAAGCATTTCTACCTCACAGAAATCCTGTGATGATGAAGTGTTCTCATTTTCCAAGAATGTACCGCTATGGAAATCCTGGGTTTGATCCTATTATTTTCTCCAGATTTTTATTTTATTTATTATTATTTTGTAAATCTATGTAAAATTCTGCAAACATTTTCTGCCACATGAGGCAGTGTAGATAGTTAGGTGTTGTGACTTTGATTCTCTGTGAGCTTTTAAGGAAAAACAAACAAATAAGCAAACAAAAATAAGTGAAAAGCCATGCTCACCAAAGCATGCAGTATCTTTCCCCATTATGTGGCAGCCCTGGACAAAATCAAGTGAATGATAATAACAGTAGGAAGATATTTCTTTGGTAATTTTACAAAATATTTGCGTTCTATGGAGGTCTGACAAGACCTCATGTTCCCATAAGGTCCTTCTTCCCATCCTAACATGAACAACTGATTTTTTTGTTTATTCGTTTGTTTTCTGTTGAAAGCCTTATACATACTAACCCTATACACTAACCCTATTCTGGTATTTTTGTTGCACAGGGGATCTTCTCTTATGGTACAGCAACAGGTGCCTGGAGCATTTGCCTTTGTTACAGTACTAGCATAGTAATCTCCCAGGCCCCTTTGCTCAAAACTTTACAGAACATCTCCTTTTTATGCTTGATTCCCTGTGCGTTAGTTTCAGAACTTTTTGACTTAATTAAGAACTATTTTTCTGTTTAAAAAAAAAAAAAAGGAAGAAGATTTTTTTTCCCTTGCAGGAGTTTCTTTAAAAGCAAAGGGGATCATTAGAGTTCTTAGTCTTACATCTAGTTATTAAAGGTCATGAAATGTAATCTCATATCTGAAATTCCCTAGGCAGCGGTCATTGTGCACTAGGCAAGGAAGAAGGGATGTCAGGGCACATCACTTTGCGGCACACATAAGTGGGTAAGAAATGACTGGGTTGTCTTAGTATCAATGTATGCTTGTGCTGCAAAGAGAGAAGGAAGTTTCCCAGGATGTGTAACTGTCTTCTCCAAGGGGAAGGATGTACAGTTCTACATCAGTCCCAAATTTGGTGAGAAATACAGCGAAGTGTGACCCCTGTATGGAAAAATCTGCCATGCAGGGATCAATAAGCTTTTTCAATACTCCTTGGGTATTGGTACTCTCCAGCCTGTGACCCAGCTCCCATTGGGGTTCCGAGAGGAAAGCTAAAAATACTTCAGGCTGTCTGGCAAGGAGGAGAGATGTGGCCCTCCAGGTGATTACCAGGAGCTCTGGAACATGAGATTGTATTCTAGTCTTCATCTGAACGTGTGACTGCGAGCTGACAGGAAAGCTGAGGGCAATCCTATTCTCCCCTAGGCTCTTGAAGGATGATAACAGAGACAGCTTACAGAGCCACAGATCCTATGGTTTCTAAAGATTTCTAAGTACTAACTGGAGTCTGAATGGGAACTAATAGTGAAGACGTTTTGCTAGTGGAAAAACAAAGTGCTGCTCCATAGGAGCTCAGGTTTTGGATAGTAAGGAAGGAGATGAAATGAGCCAGAGCAGTGTTTTTTCCTCTTTCAAATACGTGGAATTCAGACCTGGTTTTCTCGTGCATTTGCAGTTTTGTTTTCCATTTTTGTAAGTAAGCTCCCATTCTTTCATGCACACTTGGCACAGCCACAACCTGACCCTGTAGCGTGGCTGTCTGCTTTCAGGCAGCTAACCACAGCAAACCTCATTCAGGACTCATGCAACAGGTTCATCCCACAGCGTGTTTCCCACTGATTTCTAATTTTTCTGCTTTGTCCTTGTTGAAACTGCATGTGAGCCACCCGGCCGCCCCTGTAATGTGTGCAACACTCTTGCAGGCCAATCTGCCCCTGTTGCAGCGGGAGCTGCTGCACTGTGCAAGGCTAGCCAAGCAGAACCCAGCCCAGTACCTCGCCCAGCACGAACAGCTGCTTCTGGATGCCAGCAC
Organism: Anser cygnoides; assembly: GCF_040182565.1. NCBI lineage: Eukaryota > Metazoa > Chordata > Aves > Anseriformes > Anatidae > Anser > Anser cygnoides. The sequence goes on along the minus strand of NC_089874.1, from coordinate 137,911,852 downwards.
CACCTCACCTGTTGACTCCTCAGAGCTGCTTCTCGATGTGAACGAAAACGGGAAGAGGCGAACTCCAGACAGGTGAGAATGGCTGCGCCTTTTGCACCCCAGGTAGAAGCGTCTGGTGGGTCCAGCATGCTGAGCCTTGCCAGCAAGGGGTGGGCACCTGGGGAGTGTTGGGCTGGCATGCCCAGTGCCAGGACAGGAGGCCCTGGGCACAAACTGGCCCCCAGGAGGCTCCCCCTGAGCACCAGGAGCCCTTCTGTGCTGTGCGGGTGACGGAGCCCTGGCACAGGCTGCCCAGAGGCTGTGGGGTCTCCTCCCTGGAGCCCTTCAGAAGCCGCCTGGACGTGGTGCTGGGCACCCTGCTCTGGGTGTCCCTGCTTGGGCACGGGTGGCACCGCGTGGCCTCCAGAGGGCCCTGCCGGCCTCAGCCACTCTGGGAGCCTGTGTCCTCGGTGCAGGTCTTTCCTTCATGACAGCTGTGCAGCAGCCAAACTACCTTCGTGTACTGGTGTACGTATGTATTTATATGCACACACTGACTCATGCAGCAAAATCACTTGAGAACACAACATCGCCATATTTGCATTGCAATAATATTGACCAGACAGTGCCACGCTAACCATTTGGGTTTGTAATATATCTGTGAAGCATTAAGTAAATCATTCCATACATAATTCCTTTGTATTTAAGGTTTTGTTGGATAAATAGTAAATATGGGGTGGCTAGGCACTCATATTAGGAAGTCTAAGGCATGTTCCAGAGTGTAGCTGGGGATTTGATTCCTTCTGCCATACCATGTTTTATGCGCAGCATAAGGATATGTTTAACATTTGTTCCAAACAGGAGAGATGTTCACTGAAATCTGTTGTATTGTTGAGCTGAGAAAGAGTCTGTGCAGAAACAGTGAGTGAGTGCTTGTGTGTACGGTAGCTTCAGGGATATGGAACAATTCTTTTTTTTTTTTTTTCTTATTCAAATAGAAGTTCTCTGTTTAGTATTACAAGAAAATGAATCTTGTGGTTGTTTATTTTCAACTGTCTTCCTGTGATAGTGTTAGAAAGTCATTTAGCATATAAATCTTACCTTTGGGAGGCCCAAATATTGAATTTACTCTTAGTTTTGTTTGCCACAGATTCTACAGCGTGAAAAACTTTTATAATGCTGTTCTGCCAAATACCACTACCTGCATGTACAAGGCATTGCAGAGGTCCCAGTTTTCCTTTAAATGAGTAAGGTGAAAGTTTGCAAGGTCAAGAAGGATTGCAATTTTATATAGGTGAAGTTTTTGGGTGGGGACAGGCCATCATAACACAAAGCATGTAGATAAAACAAAGTCTGCAGGCTCAGAAGACTGATAGAGAAAAAAATTGATGCCAGGTATTGGCACATATATGAATGGAGATAGTCATGCTATCAAGGGTAGATCTTGAAAATGTCTGCGTAGTAAAACTTAAAGGAATTCGTAGCCAGACGTGAACAGTAAGATTTAAAGTAACTTAGCCATTAAATAAAAGAAAATGTCAAAGTATTAGAAATTGATATGCTTTAGATGGTGTTTCAGGGAAATCTCTGTGAGCCAGCAAGAATATAAAGATACCAGCAGAGAAGCCCTTTTATTTTTTCACCAGTTTTTCCTGACGGCTAAGCTGAACTGAAGTAGCCATTGGTGTTACACAAGCTTGCTAGCTGAATCTAAAAAAGAGGATTAGTTTTCAGACATTTTCCATGTAGTCTCTTACTCCAAGCAAAGAGATAACATTTCCAAAGCTGAAATTTAGCTCCCTGGGGCAGTTCTGCTGCATATCCTCAGTCTTTGCAGAGTAGTGTACCAAACATCTGTGCGCTGTAGGGAATAAAGGACTCTTAAAATCTCATGAATCTTGCGAATAACTTAAATATCAGCGTGATGTAGTCTAGTGTCAGTAGCAGACATGGAGTTTTGCCTACAAATAGATAGACACGTTGAATTATCTCCTAAGCCCATGAGGCTTGGCAGAGACTACCGAGGAGAGGAGGGACGTGCCTTCCTGATAGCCTTAGCTTACTTGTTTGCTGTTAACAGCAGCATTGCTTGCTTCTCCCATATGACCATAAAGTGAAAATGAGCAATAAAGTCTTTCCTGTGTTTTTCTTCATTAGCATTCAGTAATAATACTCACACCCTTTGAGTCCCAGTTTAACAGTGCTGAATTTCAGTTGTTTTGTAGTAAGTGCCATCTCGCCTATGTTGTGTTTGGGAGAGATGGATGGTGAAGACCGGTCAGGGAAGTTTGCAGTGAAAAGGCTCCATATTAGCCTTAGAGCAGAAAGGGTTTGAGGAGTAGCCCACAAGGTGATCAGCAGATCAGGAGAATATTGAATTTTAAAGTCTTTTAATTACAACTGAGTCCTAGACCTAGGGGTATTTAAGTCTGTTTTATGGACTTTGTTCTCTATGTTAAAAATGTGCTTTTGAAACTCTGTTCTTGAGGACATGCCTTTGCCTTTACAGCTGAGGTCTCTCTCAGACTCTTTGCAGCTCAGGAAGTCGCCAGTTCCTCTCCACGTAGTAGTGCAGCTTTTAGGGCACTCTGTGGGAGAAATACACAGAGAGTGAGCTTTGGGAAGTTGCACGTGGACGGGAGTGCATTGGGTGGTGGGACTTGCATGCTGTGCTGCTGGATGTCCACCATCTCCTTGGTGTGAGCTGCTGAAGCCATTAGCTGGTAGCTTCTGTTGATGCTCACTTGAAATTAGGCTCCTTAATTCTGAGGAAGTGGCATTTCAGAGAGACACACCTTTCTTTTTTTGACCCTCACGTTCTTTGATTGTCATCCTAAAAGAGCTGAAAAGAGCTGGAAGGACTGTCCAATTCATCTATTGGAATGGTTCCTTGAGCTTAAATTTTTTTTTTTTTTTTTTTTTTTTTACTGTATCAAACAGCCCCATTAATGGTTAATTGTGCCTGGATCTCTGTTGTCCATGATTAAAGCTACACAAAACAAATATGAAAATCATGCTGTACTTTTGGATAAATCAAGTTCAGTGGAGATGTTTTGTGCACTCAAGAATATTAGTACTACATATTTAATGAAAAGAACAGGATCCTATTGGGAAGATTCTTAAATTTACTTGATGGGAGTTTGCATACCTTTAAATTTGGGTAATGTAAGTGAACAAACCACGAAAAACTGTCCTCAGAGTCAGAACATGCCTAGACTGAGTGAGTATGGAAACCAAATACTTGTCTGGCTTTATACTCATTAAGCTATTAATTATTGTAATTGTTTACAGAGAAGCAGGAGGAAACATCTGGAAATATGTATACCTTTTGTTTAGATGTCTAAGTAGATTTCAAATACACTAATAAAAATACAGTGGAAGATATTAGGCATCTTTTAAGAGGAGGGGTTGCTACGACTCTGTTGCTAAAATATGGAAAACAAAAAGTCTGAAAGGCAATTTCTTTCCAGGGGAGCTAAATCAATTTGGAACAATTTTGTTTGGAGATGTGCTTCTCGCTAAAGTAAATTGTGGTATCTTTTTCACTTCCCATGGGAAATGGGATGTGTATGTACATATGCTGTATATAAAGTGTATTTAATATATGTATATAATATATAGATTTGTGTGAGTATATATATTAAATATATGCATGTGTATCTTAGAAATATACACACACATCCGTCCATATTTACATTTTTCTTTCAAGCACAGATAACTACATAGTGTCAACTCGAATAGAGGTAAAATATAGTAAAGGATTAGGTGAAGGAAGTGGAGTGAGTGTGTTGCAGATAAATACATGTGCCTCTTGATTTTTTTTTCTTATAAGAAATGCATCTACATGCAGTAATTCTTTCTGCTTATGGTTTCAGAACCTTTTTTGCATACACATTTTCCAGTTCTAGTTATTTATCTGCCTATCCAAATCTACTGTATGTGGGGTTTTATAGAGCAATCTGACAGCAGAGCTTCGTGTTTTACTGAATGTTTTCTTGGTGCATATGGTCTGACACGGATGAGCAGCCACGGTGAGATTTTGGAGTCTATTAAACTAGCTCATTAAAAAGATCAATCTGTTTCTGTAATAACACTGGGAACCATCAGTCACTGCAAGAGAGAAAAACTGACACCTGAGGAGACAACACATTTTAGTAATTTGTTCATGACATGTCATGAACAAAGTGTTCGCTATATTTTGTTTACAACTTTTGGAGTTTACATTCTATGCTAGTAAAGCAAAGGAACTTGGACCAATATGAGTTTTTATTTTGGTGAATGAATGCTTAGTTATAAATAACATTTTAAATACATTAACTACAAAAGAGTTTTTGCTGAGTAGTCATCCTTTGAGGTTGCTAGAAAAGATTGTATGGCACAGGAGCATGTCATATAATGGTTCTACATTTATGACAGCTGCCTATAAAGTAGGTATACGATATTTTTAAGAAAAAAAAATCTCTAAAAAAAAAATCTCTAATTTTGCATGAGAAGAAAATGAAAGTGGTCTTGATTGTTTCGTTCCTTTAGAAAGTGATGTTGTAGTAGCTGTACCCTTGGCACCCCTGACAGTGAATTCATGTAGAAGGTACCCTGGCACATGGACCAACTAAGATAACTCTGTTAAGCAAATAATTTGTTTGAAGAAGCTCCTCCACATCTCAACAATGTGAAGGATACTCACAGCACTTATAGCTATGCTCCTTATAAACCATGTGCCATATTGAGGAGTTTTAAAAGACTTTTCTTAATATGAATGGTTAGCAAGACAATATTTATCTCTTCTGTAACACAGGACTATAAACAAAAACAGTATTTTTCCCAACAAAACGTTATCAATATGCTGGCATATTGTCCAAGCTAATGCTGTGCATTTCATTTAAGTTAGTTAAGTACAGAACATTCCTAGAAAACACACAGAAGTATCTGTACAGTAAGGTGAAAATATGAACATTTGTATGAAAATATGTGGTTTTGCTAGCTAACTATAGTGCAGAAAAGAAAAATTAGTTTTCCTTTGATTGTTTTCCTACTTGCTACACTTTTAAATTTGCTTTTTCTACACTGAGCTATCCAAAAAGGCCGATTAATAATTCACAGTTTCTGCTTTTTTCCCAATCTGTATTAGTGACCATTCTAAACCTAGCAAACAGAACTGTGACAAATGGATAGCTTGGCTTGTGCATACAGGAAAGTCCATATTCTGCTTGCGTAGTATTTTTACAATTGAAAGACCTGGATATTGAGCTTGAGTTTCTGCAAAGAAAACACACACCAGCAACTAAATAGAAAAATTGTCTTGGAGGGATGTCAAAAATATCACTACCTATTGAGAGTTATTGCAAGCAGTTCCATCATGCCAAGAGTCATTAAAAATATATCATGGTCCTCAGCTTTTCCTGATTAGGAGTTTTCACAGCCATCCTGCATTTGTTTTGGAACAAGGTATATACTGTGCTTTAACAAAGTATATCTTTTATATCTCTGCCCAAAATTAGAACAGCTGTCTTGCTGTATTGGTGAAAGCTTCTTCCCTCTTTGCCAAGTTCAGGTATAATATAATATGTATACCTGCAGCTTCTCTGGCATTAGTGATTGTGGTGAGGGCTCTGGAAAATCTTCTTACTCCTTCTGAAAACAGTGCAACCCATCTTTTCATTTCCTGCTGGTAATTGCTAGATCTTACTTTGATCCTCTCTCCCAGTGGATATTGGCAAAGATTTGGTTTCTCCCTTCCTCTCATTGAGATTAAAGGAGAACTTACTGAGAGGCAACAATTAATACATCGAGTGTTTCTCCAGAGATAGTCCCTCAAGGTTGGCTGGTTTGGGGGAGGGGTTCACTGAAGGGCATTTGGGTTTCTTTTCCTGCTTAACACCAGGCAAACAAGAAAATTAGATCAAATTGACATTCCTGTCAAAATGACAAAAAATTGAGTTAGGCTTTTTATTACTTGGAAGATATATTATGCCATCCATAAATAATGGAGCAGAAAGTTCTCTTTAAGAAAGGCTAGAATATGTCAGATATTTAATAAAGGTTTTTGGAGGGAGGGACTTGATCTCAACAGTTTGACATAGTTTTTCAGTTCAAAGCTAATTTTGTAAGTTTTGTTCATTGCAGTGATAAAAAACAACTATACTTTGGTGAAATGAGCTTTTCTAAAGGGAGGTGTGAACCCATTGAACGAACTCTAGTCTTTTTTTATACTTTTAATAGAAAATTGTTTCAGTGTAGGTTCCAGGTTGTCACTTTCATAGGCAGAGGTGCGAGATAGAGATGTTGGAAATAGGAGATTGTGATTAGAATTAACACAAATCTCTAAAGCAAAAAACTGCCATTCTCCCTGGTAGCTCTCTAGAGTTGCCCGAGCATATAAACCTTGTCTGAGAGTAATGGAGTGGGGAAATCTTGAATGTTATTGTGGACTTGAGTCTAACCATATCTTCCTGCAAAATTAATGACAGGCACAGCACCTCTGACTGAAATAACCAAGTTGGTGCAAAAAATCTCTAAAGAATTATGCGTTATTTGAAGTTATTCTTGCCCGAAGTCTCTGTGCAACACTGATCTAGGAAGCTGCTGTTAACATGGTATTCCACTTCTCGATGGAAACTCATCCTGGCATTGAGAATAGCTGAGGTTCAGCACACTGAAAATGTTACCTTAAACTGGATGCTGTCCTCTTAAAAAAAAATAAAATACACATTTATTTAACTGAAAATTCCCCTGAGCACCATATCCTATAGCACTATTGAAAGTGGGAATTGCTTGGCCTCTAGCATTATGTATTGGTGGATTGCTGCAGCTCTGTGATTATGTGTATACCCACCTGACCACCAGGTGATTTCAGTGAATGCTTCTCTCTCAACAGCCCAACTCTTCAAGCTGTTCCATCTGCAGGGTGACTTTGCTAGTTATTCTCAAGTTACAGGAACAGTTAGGCAAGGTGTATGTCCATTGCGTATTTGGAGTAAGCAGTGTTACAACATGTTCTGCACCACTCATTTGGAGAGCTAAAGAACAAGCTGTAGATCCTAAAGTTTCCCATGTAGGTGGGCATGCATGTTCCTGAGCAGCTCTGCTCACAAAGTGTATTAAAGTTCCTTTGCTTTATTTTTCAGAACCAAAGAAAATGGCTTTGACAGAGAGCCTTTGCACTCAGAGCATCCAAGCAAGCGGCCCTGCACTATTAGCCCAGGCCAGCGGTACAGTCCAAATAATGGCTTATCTTATCAGCCCAATGGTCTGCCTCATCCCACCCCACCTCCACCTCAACATTATCGTTTGGATGATATGGCCATTGCCCACCACTACAGGGACTCATACAGACACCCCAACCACAGGGACCTCAGGGACAGAAACAGACCTATGGGTAAGGCATGTTGATTTTCTGCATTGTTTTTTGAGGTTTCTTTTTCTCTTTTAATAATTATGTGTTTTGTACAGTTTTTATTTGTTTATTTGTTTGTCTGTTTTCTGGTAAAATATACCGGCCCTTCAGATGTAACATTTATAGCTGTCAGTCCAGCTGCTCCTGATGATCTTATTGCAGATTTATATTTGTTAAAGTGGACTGAACTGTGCCTTTACTACACTCTAAAGCAAGAGTCAGAAGGAGAAGGAACCCCTGCTTCATAGATGACATGGACATGCAGGTGTCTGGCAGGCAAGGATAGGTAGAGCATCTTATTTTTCTTCTAATGCCACATTTGTGGCAGTAAAAAAATTCGTATAGCTTGCTTTCATTGTAGAGTAGAGGGAAGTTATTAGCCTTTGGAGAAATGTTTCCTATGTGACACCTGAAGTGTGCACTGTGTCGTGGGGATGTCTGCAGAGCATGCGTACAGCAGAAGCACCACACCCTGTGCAGGACCGTGCTGGCAGCACACGTTGCTTTATGGGGATGTCTGATGCTCTTGGATTTGTCTGGCTTGCTTCACATCTGCACATACTATTCTTGCTTCTTTTAAACAATTCTTCAATAAAAGAAGAACATTTATAAATACTCAGCATCTGTATAGAGGAAGCTAAACAAGAAGCAAGTGTCAGTTCCTCTGAGTGTTGATAATAAATACTGACTTGGTTCTATCATGTTGTCAGCTGCTGTGATGTATGTGCTGCATTTTAACCACATGTTGTTTAAAACATCTGTGAAGGGATGAACCCTTAATGATGTTCTGTTGACATGGTAGTAATTACTGCATTTAGTGAAATAACATTAAGTTTATACTAATATTTTTTCAACTTTCTGAAGTACAGTTAGTATTTGAGAGAGTTACCAAATAATTGTCTTGCTGACTTCAGGTAGCACAAATTAAAAATTATACATTATTGTATATGTAAAAAAGGGTTATGTTCATATTTGAGAGGTCATCTTGCAACCTACAGAACTTGCAGAACTGAAGACAGTACATTGAGCAAAACAGTAGCATCTAGTGTGGGGAAAAGTGCTAAAGAGAACTTAGAGCATAGTTTTTAAGTAACCATTTATTTTTATGGTGGCATTCTTATACTAGACCAGGTAATGTATGGTATGTATGTAGTCACATGTCCAATGGGCTCTTCTTTTTTTTTTTTTTTTTTTTTTTTTTTTTTTTTTTTTTTCCCCCTAGAGGACACCCAACACTGTAAACATGATTTTCTCCTTTTTGGCAGGGTTACATGGCACACGTCAAGAAGAAATGATTGATCACAGGCTAACAGACAGAGAATGGGCAGAAGAGTGGAAACACCTTGACCATGTAAGGGCTAAATGCACTCATGTATAATTGTCTAAAAGGAGTCCTATAAGATAGGGATTTAAACTTTTTGTTTAAAAAAAAAATCTGAATCCCAGTACAAGTTTTGAAAACACTGTTGATTAAACCTGGGGTCTTGATATTCCTTGTTAGGTAGCTCATATTATTAGGCCTTGCTGTTCAAACATATGTTGCAGTGTCCTAATTATTACAGAATGCCAAATGGGGAATGGACTCCGCTGTATAAACACTGGATCTGGGATATATGACTGCTTGGCCTTAGAACTAGTTAATTGGATTTTATTAGCTCCTACAACATTTCTAGACATCAGTTCTGGACCAGATCTCCTGGCCTTTTTAGTGCCATGCGATACTGGTGGTAGGATACAGTCCTTTCAGTCTTCTCCTCCACTCCTTCTCCCGTTTTTCCAGAAATGTATATCTGTGTAGATATGGAAACCTACATCTTTAAGAATACCAGTTAAACAGGAAGGGATCATTATTCTTAACTCAAGACTAGAATTTTTCAGCTGTATTTGAAAGAACAGGGAGAGACACCTTCATTCTTAAAATCCATGTACTCAGGACATGAATGTTTTCTTTATTTTAATGTCAGTTTATGAATAAAATGTTCTTTTTCATTTCTCTGCTCCATCCACTGCTGTGACTAGCTGTTAAATTGTATAATGGACATGGTGGAAAAAACTAGGCGATCTCTCACTGTACTACGGCGATGTCAAGAAGCAGACCGTGAGGAGCTTAATTACTGGATACGACGGTACAGTGATGCAGAAGATTTAAAAAAAGGCAGTAACAGCAGCAGTAGTCATTCCAGACAGCAGAGTCCAGTGAATCCAGATCCAGTCACACTAGGTACAGTACGCTCGTTAAAATTGTTCACTGGTCTTGTTTCAGCTCAGCGAAGTGTTAGACAAAGTTTGTATTTGTTCTTCTGACTCTTCTCTAGTACTGATGAAATATTCCTCTCTGCTACCTACTGAATTATTACTATATGTTATATTAATATATACTGTTATGCTCTAATATAACCATATCTGAATTAAATATAACACGTCCTAATAGTCTTATTTACATGTGAAATGGCTAGGGTTTGGTGGTAAGATTTGATAATTTGCTTTCCATTCAGAAATGTCTGAGGGTGCTTGGGCAGGAGGACAGCCTGTCATGTAGGGGTGACAGGGCAGTAAGAAGTGCACTAAGCCTCCATCCAACCTCCCTCCCTTGCCTACTTGATTAAGGAAATCTGTAGGTACTTCTTGATGGCTAGCATTGTGAAAACAAGGGCTTTAATCTTGTGAGATCAAATGATTTAAATTGGAAGTTGTCTTTTATAAGGAAATGAAGGGGGGGAGATGTAAAGATAAGGGCATTTCCTGGCTGTACTTGGTTTCCATATAAGAAAGAAATAGCAACATCTGCAATGCCTGCAACCGAGCACACGTAATTCTCTGTGTCTACTGCTGCAGCTCATGCAGTGACGTTCATTATTGCTTGGGTACTGCTTGCTTTCCAGTTACACAGAGCAATGCAGAGCTCAGCTCAAGTGCAAAGCCCACCTACAAGAAGTAGGCTAAGCAGTTGGATGTTCATCCCGTGCAGACCTTAACAGTCACACTTGCAAAGTATCTCCAAAAACTTCTCTAGGATGGCTCTGCTGTATAAACACAAGATTTTATTGTGTGAAAATAATAAATATGTAATTTATTAATATGTTGGCCTGCTTCTGCCTCATCCCCTCACTTTTATGGCAGGTGAAATAAAGAAACATGTCTTGGTGATGATGCCTTTTAATTGTTCTCTGTAATTTTGAAGAGAACAACAAACTATGATTGCTTGTCTAAGACCCATCTTTCAAAAAAATAATTGTCCACATCAAACACTATCTACTTAAAATCATCATATGCCATTGGATGTGTATATTATTTCACAACTGTATTTCATTTAAATCTGTTTTGTTTTTGTCCTTAAAATAACTTATTAAATCTGTAATTTACTTAATTGCAAATATAGAAAGAGAAGAACAAATCCAATGCCTTCTCCATCTTCTTTTTGGTAAATCTGATATTTAGTGTCCCTTGAAAACAAATGAACTTTCTTTTGTGTGTGTGTCAAGTGATAGCCAATAGCTCTATAAATTAGCTTCAGTCAGTGAAAGGAGGGGTTATGGAAATGCTGTTCCCAACTTCACTAATAAGCCTAGTCCCTAGAGAAGTCCTTCTCAGAAAGAAGCATTCAGGTAATGGCTTATATGAATAGTGTTAAATGTAATGTAAAGAAAGGCTCATAAATATGACATTTGAAAAGTCGATCACATCTGCAGCTTCGGGAAAAACACTTGTGAGGAAACCCCTAGATCAAAAGCAGTGGCAGCCATCTCTACTAAAGCTATGATGCAAAAAGATCCAGGCCATGATGCTTGTAAAAATGGTTCATAGGTAAAAAAGTTAAAAAAGAAAGGAAAATGAGTTTTTGTAATTTCCCCCAACAAACTGGAACTCAAGACGTTCACCAAAACTTTATAGATTTACAATCCAAGAAAGATAGCCATAACAAAACCAGGAAAAGATAAAATGAAGATAAGATGAAATCAGTTCCCTATCTTATCATTTTGCTTGGTTGGAAACAACAAAGTCTGTTTGTTTAATAAGTTATAATGCACAGCCTTTGTAGTCTGACATACCACTCATCTCTGTAGTGCTATGGATAGAATTTAACTGGTTGGAGTCAGTCCATTTCAATTTTAACACGCCACATTTCAGTTATTTGGCTTTAAAAAGTACTCCCTCAGACTTGTGGACATGTAACTTGGATCGCTTCAGTGATGTAGTATTCATATCAATCGTAAATATTGATAAGAAGTGCTTTTATGCCTGACATGTCGGGCACTTACCCGACATGTCAGATACTTAGCTCAGAGTCTATGGAAATTTAATCATTATCTTTCTTCAAATCTGGTAGCAATCTAGTTAACTAAATGAAAACTCCAAACTTTCAGAAGTATAATAAAATTGAAACAGTGTCTGTGGGATTTGAGACACTTCTCTTTAGGGACTTATGTTTTAGTTTTGAAGTGAAAAAGAAGGGATCGAAAAATTTCTCCAATGTTTTAATTACAGTGCCACAACATGTAAATATTGCTTTTTGCTGCATGGATTCTAAATGTCAGTGATTCCCCCTTGTATTTTTTTTTAAATGAAGTAATCCACCCTTTAAATCAATCTTGTCATCTCCACTAGTAAGACGAGAAAAAAAGGGGGCCATATGGCTACCATATCCATGCCTTTTTTTCTTTTTCTTTACGATTAAAATAGCATCAATGAAGTGATAAGTTCTCACTATAAACAGTATGTCATGGTCTTCATCAATAGCTGTTGCTGAAGCACATACTTTCTAAGCTGAAATTTAGCATAGGTAAGTTGGATCCAAAGGAAACTGAAGAAAATTGTGGCCATTTTGAATCACTGGCCTTTTTTTTTTTTTTTTTTCAGCAAGAAGTTTTTGTGCTGCTTTCAATTTGACATCCCTGTAAATCATTCTGAGCTTGACAGTTGCCAGTATCTGATGAGTACTTTCCTGTTGATATTTTTAATTAAGAAATTAAATGAAATATTTGATAATCGGTTTTAATGCAATGTAATCCAATACACGCATTAGCCAGCTACAACAGGTTACACGATCCCATTATTTTCTGAGAGTGCATTGAAGGTAAGATAGGCCCATTCATTTTAGTCTGAATAATACATGTTTATTAAAATCTAAAAATGACTCAGACTTTATATATATTCACTTGATGAACTGTGATGGTCTATGAAGTAAATAATACATCACCTGACTCCTCCATTTCTGCTGAAGAATTTCAGTACTACATATTGCAACAGGACTGAAACACTTTCATCCTAATAGTGAATAATTACACATATCAGACAATGTATACTGAAATACACACAGTAGGATAAATTAAAGATGAGGGTTCTTCAACATCATGGGTTATAAACAAGATCTATAACCTTACTGAGTGCAGCTGTGGCTCTAGATAAGTGGTGTAGGCACACATCAGAAGGTTTGCAGCAGTACTGATATTTTCTATCTGTTGAATTTATCAGAATGGAAATCTTACAAAATAGAGTTTGAAATCTCCAACTCGAGAGTGCCAATGCCTACAGGATTTGCCCCAGGAAGTATATGAACTCTCAGAAGTATATGAATTTGTTAAAAACACATAGGTTAGATAGTTCTTAATACATTTTTAAATGTTAACCCTTTCAGAGTTTGTTTATATTTTTTCAAAGGTTGTTTACCCAAGTACTTTTGGCATTAGCCAGGGCACTCCTGCTGATATTTTTCTGTTCGTGCTGCGATTATAAAATCTTTCCTTTGCCATTTGCGGATAATCAACATTGCTGTGATACGCATGATATTCTCAACATGAGCTAACAGGAATGCTGTGAATACCACAGTAACATTTATAACTTGTAATTCTAGAATGTAAAGCTTCTGTAATACTAGTCACTGATGATATTAAATATTGCTCTTAATCCATTAGCTGCATGGGAGGTTTGGGCTAGATTGTTGCAGAGTGAATTGGATGCTGTTGGGTAGGGCTACACCTGCAGAAACAGCATGCATTTGTATTCTTAGTATTCAGTTCTGACTTCCTTGGGACTATGGTAAATTTTATCCATTCTTTATACCCCTCTTGTCACTGTTGTGGTCTGCAAAAGAACTCGCAGGTGGCACAGAAAAGGAAAAATTCTATTGCTGCTAGTTAGTGGAAATTGGATCTTGAGTGAAGATGAAGGACAAGGTAGTCCAGTAACGCAGTACTGGTGTGGTTTTCCTTTTCTTATTCTTTTTAAATGAGGCCACAACTAAATTTTTAACAGAATTTCATGTATGTTCAAGGGGTGTTATATATAGTAGCCACAAAAATGTATTAGGGGGCAAAGAAGGAACAATATACAAAGAAATACTTGAAACTTATGTTGCCCAATGAAGTCAGCAAAGTAGTCTCATTCAGTATTATACCTCCTCAGATTTGTATCCCTATCATCCAGTAGCTGGAGTAGTACACTTCTGAGTGTGACTCTTATAAGCAAGGCAGTGAATATTTATCAATTGTTCCGAGGAGTTTTTTCTTTGTTGCGTGTGTACTACCAATAGTGTTATATTTATTATAGGGTAGAATGATGTAAAACTTGCGTGTGTAAAGCATATATATTTGTATAAAAGCATACATTTATCATATATGAAATAATCTATGGGCTTTGGCCTGGCTACATGCAGCTTTAAGTATGCTTGAGCCCTAGTGTTCACAATGGCATGTAGGGTAATGTTGTTTCTACCAGTTTTTTTCATAAAGACGATAAATTCTAAAAGGTCCTCAAATGATCAGCTGTTTATCCCCATGTCTTACGATTTTGTAATTATAAGCTTTGATGTCATTATCCAGTGATGAAAACTTCTATTATTTTATATTTTCAATCCATCTTCTGTTCCTTCTTTCCAAATATGGATTGGGGTCTTTGAACAAATCTTTTCCTTTTAAGTCTTTCTATTCTGTTTCCTTATGTTTGGTTCTTACCATGTGAGAGTTCATCTCCTTTATTTGGATATAGCTTTTCATCTCAGTTTCACTTCCCAGATTCATGTTTATTTCTGCTCTTAAAACTCCACATTTCCCTCTTTCACTACTTGTAGTACCTATTCTTTTTATCTTAAAACCACCAAAAATAGGTAATGTACAAGGTTTCTACTTTCTGAACTTCAGAAGCATGGTCAATCAATTGACTGTTGATGATTCATATCCTCAAATGCATTCTTGGAATGAATACGCCAGGGCCTTTATGAAACCTGGCACCATACTGTGACTTTAGGATTTTTTGGGAGTAAATGTTTTCTTCCTTATTTAAAAAAATAAATAAATAAATCCAGAATATACTTAAAATACTATTATTCTTCTATATATTTTACAAAATAATACAATGTCATTGTCTAGTATTCAATAGAATATGAGGGATTAAACAGAGACCAATTTTTTATATTTTTTTCATACTTATATGCCAGTTCAGCAGCTTTCTTCCTGAGAGGTATATTTTATATTAAAATAAAAAATGCCAAAAACATTTTAGATTTAAAAGTCTCTTTTATTTTTACTTCATTTAAGATCTTTGTAAGTAAGTACTGGTTATCCTCATGTATATGTGCTTTTTATGTTCCTTTTTTGGGCTTTTTCACGTGGTCAAGTAGGAGCCAGACTGATAATCTACAAGTGCTCTCAAACCATGCCTTGCTGTAAATTTCAAATAAATTCACTGTTATCTATTGTGTTTAGTTTATTCTGTGTAGTAACTTTACCACATTTTAACCATTAACAATTTTTTAAGTTCTGTCTGACACATAAAATATTTTCTGTATGAGCTGTCTTGTTGCTCCAGGTTATTCCTAATTTTGTTTGATAAAATTCTGTTTCCTTCTAGGCAGGATTTTCTTTGACTTCTCGGTACTGCACTCAGTCAGTTAACACAATGTATTCATCCTCATTGTGGCTTTTTTCAGCTGGCTTTTTTGTTCACTGTATTAGGGACTTTGCTCAATTGTGTTAATTTTGTTTAGAATTTGCTAGACTTCCAAACCTGTTGAGATTTTTTGCGTTATATTTTTACTGATCAAGTTCTGTGATTCTTAATATGAAGCACACCTTAGCTTAAAAATAATAATGTAAAACATATCTTCTGGTCATGTCCTGTAGTTTAGCCCCCAGAATAAGATTGTTTTCATGGACTCATCACCACTGACTAAACAATAGCCATGTTAATAATATTTTTCTTGTTTGGAAAATATGTTTTTTATTATCTTTGTAAGTGCTTCTTGTCTTTTTTTGTGTGCCAGTCCAAACTATGGGAAAGTCTCTCACAAGCTCTTGATTTAATTCTTCTTGCAGAGGATCTTATTCCTCATGTAAATAATTTGTGGTTGGAATAAGAGCTTGATTGATGTTTATGTTTTGGAAATTTTAACAATTAGCTGGCAATCTGGTCATTTATGTCATTGAATTCCATTTTTGGAAAGTCATGTGTACCAAAAAATCAGATCCACATCTCTTTATTTTTAATACTGAGTACCATGGTAGAGGGCTTAAATCAGGGCTATGATTCCCTTACAATGGAGAGTACTTTAAATTGCAGAAAAGAAATTAAACCCAAAATACAAGACATGAATGCAACAAAACCCTTGCTTTGCCACATTTGGAGTCTGGTTGTGTCTTGCAGTTATTGCAGGAAAAGCAAATAAGAATGCTTTTATTTTTCGCCTTTAGTTTTTCTGAGCTTTCAAGCAGAATTTTCTGTTGCCTCCTCTGTCCCTGGTTGAACTGGAACTGTTCACATAGGTCCTAAAACCTCCAAAGGATGGGAGAAGTGTACATAATAATATTTGTAGTCTCCAGAATCATATGAACCAACTGATACTGAGAATTTTCACATTTTCAGTATCAGGGCTGAAGCCCTCTATCAGGTCAGTTAAACCAATGTAAATAGTTAGCTGTTTTTGCACACAACTTTATATACACACCCACCATTTTATGCTTGAGAGGTGTGAAATTCTGCCTATAAAAATCCATTTTTAGTGATAAACAGAAGAGCTGGGGAAATCCGCTCAGCTGCCTGTCAGATGGGAAGATTCAATCTGCCCAGTCGGTGTCTGCAGATTCATGTGCTAGAAATTGTGTCTGTGGAGCAGCGGGCAGGGGTTGGGATTCCCTGCTGCCTGCGCAGCTGAAACTGCCCCTGTCATTTCCCCTTTGTTAGCCAGATGCCATATTAAGCCTCCTCTTTTAATTTTTTTTTAAAGTTTCTGTATCATACTCTATATAAACAGTACTGAACTCATGTCCATAGTGGTATAAAAAACACTGCAAAATCGAATGATTCAGCCTTTACCATCAAAAAGGCTACTTTTCCACCAAGTTATCTAATAATAAATTTAATATACAAAAATGAATATAATTAATAAAAATTAAAATAATGATTTAAATACTTTTATTCTGATTCAAAATCAGACATCAAAGAGGATGTTTGATTTCTAGCAAAATCTCTAAAAAAGATGCAAAACCTTTCTAATGTAATTAAGATATTTTGACAATTGAGTTCTATCACACAGGCAGTAGTAATCACAGCAGTGAATCTATCTGTATTTTTAAAAACAGTTCTCCTATGTTACTTTGAAATGCAGTTGATCAGGTTTTAAATTATATTTGTATTTGAAAAGAGCAGCTTTTCATCTGCTGAGAATCTGTATGCTGAATTTCAGGCCAAAGTGAGTTTTTTTCCTGCTTTGTCTGATCTTGTGGCTTTGAAGTCGGCGTGGACGGGATCTTGCTGATTTCAGAGTTCTTAGGCTCATGCCCAGAGGTTAAACCCTTGGAAAAAAAGGAGAGGAGGGGGCAAGAGCTGTCAAAATGTGATTGAAATATATGGGTGAGTTATGAGCTCCAGCTCCCGTGAGGTTGCTGGGTGTGTGTATGTAGGCGCTTAACCTAAAGTTAAAGGTTCTGTTTTCCAAACTTGCGCGGCTACAGTTACCAACACGGGCTCAGATATAGGAAAGCGTATCTCTGAACATATAGAAACACCCCTTTCTTTTTCTGTGGATGGTTTATTTGATCACTGGATTGACATCTCGGCTTTTATCTCTGCTCGTCAGTAGCCAGACAGACCAGAAGTGCCAAATGCGGGCTGCTGCCCTCTTTCTTCTTTCCTTTCATAAACATAATTACAAAGGATGAAGCATGTCACTCCCTCAGTCAGTCTCACAAAGCCAGCTTTAAAAGCATGGAAACTGTCATATAGAGTTGACTTGAAACACTAAAATAAAAATAAAGCGAACGAGTCTCAGCTTGGCTTAAGATGAGACATCCGAGCCCTAAATGTCAATCCAGTCTATCTGAAATTCCTGAGTGAGTGTCTGCCACAGTGCCCTTCTTATTTCATGTAAAGAAAAACTTCATGTGATTTTTGCCTGAGCAATAAGTAAAGGGAAAAGGTATTTCTCTGAGCCCTGTTCGACATCCAAGCGTTGCTTACCATGCTCTTTCTTTTTCCCTCTGCCCCCCGCCCCCTTCCCCCCCCTCCTCCTGCAGAATCGCATCGGGAATTCCTTCACAGGCCTGCGTCTGGATACGTGCCAGAGGAGATCTGGAAGAAAGCTGGTAAGAACTGTTTAAAAACATGAGCTTAGTATTCTGGCAGCTGTGTGCAGTTGTTAACGCACTGATGTGAGGAATAAAAAAAAAAAAAAAGAAAGGGTTTACTAGTAACAAGAAGAAATTGTATTTAATAATCTTAAACTGGAACTGATCAGAACATGAAATAATCTTTATAATGGAAGCATTTGCTGCTATAGTTAAGGGGCTATCAGTGCTTCCATTACAGACCCCTATTTTCAAGGGTTATAATGGTTCCAGGCTGAAACTTGATATGCTAAGGTTTCAATCTGTTAGCAATTTAAAAAAATGCTTTTGTGGGGTTTTTTTTTTTTTAATCTTCAATGTTCTTACCTAGCTAAGGTAAGAATTCCCAAAACAGGGAAAAAAAAATAAGTATACCTGTTAAGGAAAAAACCTTTAGATATGCAGTGTAGCCATTCTTAATTTCAAAAAGACTTTGTGATCATCAGCCCCAAGTGAAGTCTGGGTTCATAAACCTGGTAAGTGTTCAAATAAGCAAAGAAGGTTGTGTCTCAACTGGTCCTAGTGGTTGCATGGAGATTCATGTCTTCTCCAAGGTTGAAAAGCACCATGGGAAGTTGTTGTGGTTGTGCTGAGTTTTCTTCAACAGTTTGAAACTCTGCCTGAGCACAGGAGTTTCTTGCTGAGGATCCTTTTGTGGTGCTGCAGCCAAACCTTTGCACTTTCACCATCGATATCAGAGCTTCCTTGTTTTCAGAGGGGTCAGGAGTTGGCTCTTGAACCAGAACTGGGTAGTTGAGCTTCTACTCTCACGTGTCCCCACACACATACACGCACTGACAAAGAGAGCTTCTGAACACCAGTACAGCCATGTACTGCAGCTGCCTGAGCAGGACTAATGATCAAATGGCAAATATGCAGCACTTTTGATGCTTTCAAGTGTCCTGTAACTGCTGGGTGTATTTTAGACTAGATGCAGAACACACAAATGGCATAATGTTGTATCAGACAAGAAGTTTGTGTAGCATGGGTTTATCATTTACAGTCAACATTTTTCAATGTGCAACTTATTATTTTTGGATCTGTTGTAGTTTCTATGAAAAATAACAAAATTGTTACAACTTTTTCTTTTGTCCAAGAATCACGTAGCCTTTGTAACTCAATGCCCACAGTATTTTTCAGAGTTTGTTTTGCCATATTTATGTTAACATCCTAAGTGAAAAATAAGAAAAAAATGTGCAGTCCCAGGAAGCCTTACAGAGAAGCATTATGCATGGGAATTTCAGGAATTTTATTTCTCTTGCAGTATCCAGGTTTTGATGTCATTTGGCATATCAGGCCATTTCTGACTCCAATAGAAGAAAAAAAAATCTTCATATGCTAGCATACAAGTTAAATGAAGCTTTTGGCCTGAGTTATAAAACTGGATGTGCATCCTCATCATGTTTATCCAGATATGGTAGTATAAAGGAACTGAGACATGTCATGTAGTGAACAATTATGTCATCAGTTATTCTGAAACATTTTTTTTTTCTTTCTACCCTTTTCTGGACTCTGTTTTCATGCTGATGTGGCTTTCAGTCAGATTCCCTTTATTAAGGGTGTCTGTGAACTGGAGAAGAAAAAAATCTGACCTGCTACAGGATGCATACCCCTATCTGTTACTAACAGTAGTAAAAAATCAGAAGACATAATGCTTTTAATAAATCATTGGCCTTCATTTTCAAGAGAGTGCACTGAAGCTGGAGATCTCCCCAGTTTCATAAGCAGTTCAAGGCAGTAAAAGTGCAATTCAGTGCCTGTAAGAACAGGTCTCTAATGCCATTTGAGATGCTGTGTAGTTTCCTGGCTGGGCTGCAACTGCCAGCCTAGAAGGCTGCAAATCTCTCACAAGTCATTTCTGCTAGCTCAGTGTGGATATCTTGGTGTCTCAAATGGCCATAAAGACCGATGTGTAGACAGCTGAATTAAGTGTAAAAAGCCTGATTGAGAAGCTGAATCCATTGAACTGAAAGAACTTGGCACAAAAACAGTTAATAAGCAACCCCAAAGTCATCTGAACCAGCAAATCATGTGTAAAAGGGATTCACTTTAAACTTTTTGAAATTGATAGACTCCAGTGCAATTCTTTAAGTATACCAAGTTGAGCACATGCTTTTGTGATTGTTGGAGCAAGCACGTAGCACACATCACCTTGTAAATTAAAGCCATGTGAACTCAATTCAGTTTCATATGTCAATGGAACAGAAAGTCATCAGTGTCCTGATTAATGACATTGAATAATAGTTATGCAGATGAAGAATCCAAGCCACGTTCTCAGTGTCCTCAATGGTCAAGAGCAAGGCAGGCATGTAAAGAGGGCCAGTCGGATCAGAGGTTGGATGACTTGCTTCGTGGAAATACTTATTCCTCTTAATTAAATACTGAGGTGATCTCAGGCCCTTTACGAGTTGCTGTCTTAGCTTCTTTCAGTTTAATGGGGAGACCATCCTCCAGCCATCCCCTGTCACACAGCAAGATCTACTGCTCATGGCAGTCCAGATGAAGTGCTGGAATTACCAAAAAGGCATGGGATGACTATACTTTCTCATGCAAAGACAGTAAAACTCCTGCATGTTCGCCAGGGTACTCCTGAGAAAAAAATTACACATTTTGTGATGTGAAGGTGAGATAACTCACATCACCAACTCCCAGTGGCCTTCTTTGATAGGTCAGCCTGAGAGGGAGGTGATGCAAATGTCACAGTAACAGTGCCTCATCCCTGTCCATCACCTTTTCTTTTCTCATGATGTGGACTGAGGGTGCCTATGATGTGAGGGAGGTGCCCAGGAGCTGCCGTCATCATGTCAGGTTACATACAGCAGTGAATGATGAGTTGTGGAAGTGAAGGAACATTTCAGCTGAATTCTGAAGAAAAGACAAGGGAATTTAGAGCAAGAATGCTTAGCAGTAATTGGAAAATGGAGGATGCACATAAATGTATCTTAGATATTTAGTTTAAAAACCTACTGATTCAAGTTTTCTGATATTTGAATCTAATCTAATCTGTTTTCTGGAAAAGGAGCGGCATTCTGTAGTGCTTGATAGCTTAAAATTGTCAAGGCAAATAAAATCTACTTCACTGTCACTCATAACTTTTCCTCCACAAATATTACAGTTTTTATTCTTATCTGAAACTACAATGCCTGTATTCTATGGCTATGAAATACCTGTAGGTACTGGAAACATATCTTTTAAGGAGACGTGGACAAAATCAATGATAGTAAATTTTATTTTTAATAAATTGGGTGTCATGAGTTGGATGTCATGAGTCACAATATTGAAATCATGTGACCAAAAAGCACTGTAGTTTAACTTTGCTTTCATTTTTAGTATATCATTACACAAATTTTGCTGTTAAAGGTAATGGAAATACTAACGTCCAATCCATAGTTTATGCCAATTAAAATATCTAACCCCTTTTCCTTCAACACATGGACTCATATGTACTTGTAGCACCTTCACACACTCAGAAGCTTTGCAAAAAAACATGACATAGAAGTTAGAATATAAGGTTCAATTTTTATATTTGGATTGAAAAGAGGTAGATTATTTAGGATTAAAAGCTATAAAATTAGAAGTCTCTGTAAAATGTTGGGGTACTCTGCTTCCAAATTAAAATAATAGATGAAACTGTCATTTCTAACCACTGCAAACATTTCAGCATAAGATTGAGCTTATATGATGTAATGAAAGTGCATCATACCATACAAAGATAATTTCTATTCCATAGTAAATATCAGCAAGAATACAGATTTTCGCGAAGAAATCTACTTTGTTAATAACTGCAGTTCATAGATGCAAAACGTCTGTATTTAAGTTGCCTCATTTTTATAAAAATGGTAATAAAATTGCATCTGTATGTTTGCCTGTGTATATTTCTTTTCTCACGATCAGTGAATGTTTGCAGTTGGTAATAAATATTCAAGCACCTTGCAAATGTCCTACCAATTCCCTTTGCTGATCTGTGTGTGCCTGTGGGACTAGAATAGGAATGCATAATTTAAATATAAATTGCCTGATTTGCATATACAATTAGTCTAGCTGCAGCTTTGATCGTAAGCAAAAATTATTGTCCTGTATTGCCACTTAGATAGAATTTTAATTCACCTTGAATATTCAAAGTAAATTAAGCCTTGGCTGTATGGTTGAAGGGTATGATTTTTCCTCTCCTGAGGCTTTCCCCTAAACAACATTTATGGTAGGGTAATATAAGGGCATATTTTCAGCCTCATAAAAATAAAGGCATAAGTTTTATCTCTTAATTCCCCCCTCCCCACACCCAAAAACTTCAGCTGAAACATCTCTCACAGACACACACACATGGAGCACACACAACAAATAATACAACTCTTCTTTCATTTTAATTAATTCAATTTTAGTCAGTACATGGCTTAAAAATGTATCAATTGCAATTGTACTTGGCTTAATAATTGAAAATGGAAACTTCATGTAGTGGCTTAAAATAACAAATGCAGAGCTATGGGACATCAAAACTCGACAGTTTCTGACTTAGTATCTGTATGGAAGAGTTAGGTCTATGTGTGCATACACACAAATACATTTGAAGGAGCCTCCGAACTCAAACCCTTAACACAATTGTAATACTTAAATTTTAATCTACAGTAAATTTTTTTATTAGAAATCTATGTTTTTAATTAAACAGAACATTTAATTAAGGTGGTTTTTAAGTGGATGAAACAATTAAGTGCAAACACTTGAATGAAACATGTCATAATTAGTTTTAATAGAGTGTTAATTGGTACTGGGTTTGCCAAGTTAATAATTACTGCTTATTAAATTTTCAATTAATCATTGTCATTTTGCTTTGAATAAAGATGAAAATTAGATAAACTAATTCAGGGGGAGGATGGTTTCCTTGTTAATTAGAGCAGTTAATTAAAAAAAAAATTACTTGTTTTAGTTGTCAATTAAAAGACTGTTCATTAGTAAAATCTTTGCATTCTTCCTGCATCAAAACCCAAATAACTAATTTGTGACAATTCATGTTTTCTGGAATAAAAGATATGACACAAGTATATACTGAAGAAACAGCTCATAGCGACTTAGTTATTTTACAAAAACATTAGCCTTTGTATGTAATGAAGCAGTGTGCCCTGACTGAGTTTTAATTGTGCACTGGAGTCTTGTTGGCTTTGGTGTGCTCAAGGGCTCTGCAGCGTCAGGAAGTCGAGTCTTTGCCATGTAAACATCAGTGTGTAGAGGAGATCAATAGGTCAAAGGAATGTTCATAAACAAATTTTAATCCTGGCTTGTAAAATTATATGTCCAGGAAAAGATATTAGACGAATGATTTAATTTTTTTAAACAAAACCTTCGGTGTTTCATGTATCTATTTTTTACATACAGAAAAAAAATGTTAATGACTGAATCCTGTCTTAATTTCCAAAGCTTAAAGATACCATTCTGAAAAAGTCTGTAATATTATGTCTTATGTAATAATTCTTGCTGAACATATTCATCAATCTGGTGTGCTGCAAAACCAATTTTCCAAGTAAAATCATCTAAAAGATTACAAAAACAATGCACCAGCAATCTGAAATGTCTGTACCTATTGAAGTACTAACTGTGAATCAAAATAGCAAGAATCACCACAAGTGTTAGAGATTTCTGAGAGATTTGGTGATGTGGAAGTAAAGAAGCAACAGGGTGGTCTTGAAGAGTCTTGAGGAATCAGATTCATCTTGGTCCTTCTCACCATGAAGACACAATACAGTAGCCTAACTGCTGCATTTCGTGCATTACTTCTGCATAGCCCTGTGCCAAACATCCTGTGCTGATGAGGATTTCTTCCCTCCTTTGCAGAGGAAGCTGTCAATGAAGTTAAACGTCAGGCAATGGCCGAGTTGCAGAAGGCAGTGTCAGAGGCCGAGCGGAAAGCTCACGACATGATCACTTCCGAGAGAGCTAAAATGGAGCGCACTGTTGCCGAAGCCAAGCGCCAGGCTGCAGAGGATGCACTAGCTGTTATCAATCAGCAAGAGGATTCAAGCGAGGTAAGTAAGGTCTTTGCTGGACAGGCACCTCTCTATCCAAGTGCACTCACTAGCTAGCAGCCCCATGCTAGGTTGTTTTTGTCAGAGCTTGAACCTGCTTTGTCTCCTCTGATGAAAAATTAGCGATAGTTGCTGTTTGGGAAGGTGGAGAATGGATGTCTTTGTATTGAATCTTCTCAAGTATCTTAATGGCTTCATCTGAGTTCAAAAATATGAAAACCATTGTGATGCTGGAAGAAAATAGGATCTGTACAATTACCTGGAACAGGAAATAGGATGACATGAAGCTGTCATCAACCTTAGGTGTGCCTGAGCTGGCTTAAATCTACCTGGCACAGGCTATTCATGTGACATGAGGAGTTCAGTGCCTGCTATTAACTATTTGGACATTCTCACTGGATGTATACTACAGGCACATGCAGACCTCCAAATTTTCTTGCCTACATGGTCATCTGAGCCCAAAATAGCTAAAGGACTTGAGCTGCAGTGACACCTCTTAACTGATGTTCAGGATTACATATAATGTATGTTTCTCTTCTAATTTAGCATTTCACTAGCTTTATTTTCAAGCTCTTCAAACTGCTGATACTGAGTTGATAACAACAGTATATGGTGGAAAATATTTCATGTTCAGATCTAATTTAAACAAAAACAAAACAAAACAAAAAACAACAGTCATTTATGAGATTATAGAGCAAAGTAGCTAAAAGCTTTTCTGGGGAAGGTGTTGGGTGTAGAAGCTATTAGTAAAAGTTCCTGTAGGACAGAAATATATGTGGATTTACAAGTGTTTCCTTAATTTGAACGTGTTAATTTGACTGCAGGGTATATTTGAGAGTTGAAGAGTGGGCAAACAGTATTTGGAAAGAAGAAAAATAAACTGAAACAACAACAGAGTGTAAAACAAGAATAAGCATGTTAAGCCCTGATTTACTTTCAAACGTGAGTGTGGGAACCTCGAATTCCTGCGATACAGGGGACACAGCAGCACCAACAGCAGGAAGCTAGGAGTAAAAGACCAGGGTGTGATTTACCAGTGCTGCAGAATTTTGCATCCATTACAGACAAATAATGATGTCCTAGGTTAAAATTGCCTTTAAAGACAGACATGACACAAATTACACCAGGTATTTCTATATAATCTTTGTTTCTTAAGGCCACTGAAATGAAAGTACATTACTTTCATAGCCTATTTACTGTTTCTGTACTGAGATCTTGGCTGTAGTAAAAATACTTTTTAATGTAAGTTCTAAATTGCAGGGAGTTGGAAAAATATCTGATAGCAGTACCTGTTGTGTGGTGTTATGTATTAGTGTACATTACTGTCAAAGCACTTTTCCTGGATTGTATGGGTCACGTTGTAGAAGAGTGACTTAAGTTGAAAGATGCAGATTAGGTAGCTGAAGCATGCTGAGAAAACTGGCAAAAGTCATGAGCAGATAAGCCAGTGGCATACTGCAGTATGCATCCATAATTTGTGGGAGCGTAAGATTTTAATTCATACCAGGCTTCTCCAGAGATGAAAGACTATTGTGGGATCACTGAATGCCCAAAGTTTCTCCTTAATGTGTAGCAGATGAATAACAAGGAGACAAAAGGAATTGATTTTCAGCATCTGAAAGTTTCTCAAGAAGAAAGGGACCAGGAGAAGTATATGTACCCTTTAAGTATTAACTGTTCCATTGCAGATTAAATGAGACATAAATTCAATTTATTGGCATTTTGTATCTGAGATATTCAAGGACATTTTTCGTACACCGTGTTCATAGAAATGACATTTGTCTGGCTTAGCATCCTTAAAGAGCTATCATTTTATGTGTGTATATATACAAGAGATTCCCATTATCAAAACCAAAATTCCAAAGGTAAATGCCTCAGAGGAAATTGCAAATTAAATCTATTTAGTGAACCGTTGTAGTGTAGGCAGGACAGATGAAGGCCTTATGTGCCAGTGCATACAGGCCATTCTTCTACAAGTAAATGCATATCCAGACTCATTTGTGTGCTGTAATTCACTCCTGAGCAGTCATAGCTCTGGAAAAGGCTGTATGACAACAGACATCTTAACTTCATCTTCAGAAGAATTGCTTATGAGGTTGTTCACTTCTTGGAACCAGAACTTTAAAAAAGGGCAAATAATTCTTTTAATTTCATTCTAATGAAATATGACTCATAGGGTTACAGATGTTCTCAGAGCTGTTCATAGTCGAGGAGGATACAAGCCTTCTGGACCTAGACAAAACTACATACTTAGGACCTATTTAGTGGCCTAGTCCTGCAGCTTTCACTCTGGTGGTCATAAGTGGCACATCAGGGTGGCTGTTTTGAGAAGTAAAATGCAGGTTTTAATAGACCTCGGTGTTTACAGGTGCCTGGTTAATTCTGAAGGCAGATGACAAGGATACTTAATAGTATGTGTGTCCAGTTCTTACTGGTACGTCTTCAACTTCCAATTATGCCAAACTCCAACCAAGTAGGTCATGCTTCCCACAACTACCTGTTGACTTAGGCTGTCTCTTCTTTTTTTTTGATAACACATGGAAAAATGGACCAGTCTTTTCCTTCATCTTCGAGGACAGGAGATCAGTTTGTTAGTGTTTGAGAAGTGTCTCTTTGGAGATGAGACCCTGTGTTTATTGGGGCTGAGGAACAGAACTTCACAGTTACTTGGGTGTTCATTATCTTTCGATCTCTCTGTGAATATTCCTTTTCATTTGTCTGGGTTGTAAGTCTCCATAAACCTTTCTGTGAACAAAGTTGTTTACAACTTTCAGCTGTACTCTGTAAATATGTATATCCAGGACTAGAATAGTTTCAAGTTTGAGGGCATTCTAATAGCAGCTCCTGAAGTCTTAGAAGCATAGAAGAAGGTACAGCACCTCTCCTTATTTCTTATCCTTGGTGAGATATTACTCCAAGGCCTGCAAGAGAGCTTAGTATAGGCTGCTATACAACCTCTGTGCAGTTCCTGACAGCATATTTCTCCCGCGGGTGTCATTTGTTCTTTTGGCTGTGGAAACTATGGATGGAGATGGGAATTTGGCACCATATTTCTGATGTTTCTGATATAAATTTCATCTGCCACAGCCACTCCCTGTCTGTTGGCAAGTTTTCTCCCTTACAGTTCTTCATTTGTTATTTAGTAAAATGCAGCCTGGACTTAACTGAGGTTTCTTGGAGCTGCTTTGGTCTGAGGACTTTGGGCCATGATTTCTATTGCAGTCTGCTCTGGAGCCCAAAACAATATCTGGGCCTAAGACTCTAGATTTTTGTAATTATTGTTTTTTTAAGATGATGTGCTCTCTTCCAAGACCTTTCAGAAGTTTCACATAGAGAAGTATATGTGTGTGTGTATTTGGAACCAGAAAACGTGGCTTCCATGACTGAAAAAAACAAACAAACAAAAAAAACCACATTGCAGTTGACATGTGGAGCTGACTAGAGCAATCTCACCAGATTTTACTGGCCTCAATGTCTGTACATTTACTTTTTGAAAATTTCCACAGCTTCTCAGCATAAGCTCTTGCAACTGACTAGAGCATTTTCATTATTTTCTGTTATCACAAGGAGAGATTGGATGAGGACCAGTGAACAGAGCACACTGTTGTTGGAAAGCAAAAGAACAAGAGAAGGCCTACCTGTCAGCATGATTGTTCTTGAACCACAAATTATTTCTTTACCAGTTTCTTACAGTTGCTTGACAAAAGATGACCCATTCATCAGTAGTTGACTTGGCTAAGTACAGAAACATGTGTGAGCAGCCTACTCTTTAATGACTGCCGTGCTTGCTTTGGCTGCAATATAATGTTGTGCAAATCAATTTTAATAGTAAGGGTGAACAGCTTAGCAAAGAGACTGGCTGCCCAGATTGTAGGGAGGAGGGCAGGGGGAGAATTAAAACATCTGTCTTTCTGCTCTGGTATAAAATGCCACTGAAAAATCTGACAGTCAGTGTTCTTCCTCGCTTTTAGTAGGGTGGGGGCTGGGGACAGCAAAGGAGCACAAATGTTTCATTTCTCTCTACTTAAAGCAGATGCTGACATCTGCTCAGATAAAACAAGTATGTAACTGGTCCAACACTGCTTTTAAGAGATGTGTAATGTTAAGGCTTGTTTACATTGCAGCAGCTTATGTTGTATGTGAACATCACACTTACCTGACATTTTGAAGACAGCTGGGCTCAATCTCTGCTGACCAATCCACTGAGACCAGGATTGTGCCAGCAAACCTGACTCTGAGTATCAGATGCTGTGATATAGGCAAGCCCCATTTTCTGGGCTGACATTGAATTTATGCATGTCAGCTAATGTTTAAATTTTTTTTTTTTTGGCTGGGCATCTCTTAGAAAGCAGCAGTTTATTCTCTGTACTGGCGGGTGGTACAGAGGCACCAGAGCCCTGGGTTCAGCACAGGATCAGTCTAGATGTGATGTAAACACTGGCACTGCCCCAGGCTG
The DNA here is from genome assembly GCF_040182565.1 of Anser cygnoides. Classification (NCBI taxonomy): domain Eukaryota; kingdom Metazoa; phylum Chordata; class Aves; order Anseriformes; family Anatidae; genus Anser; species Anser cygnoides. Next base: position 137,883,415 of record NC_089874.1, on the reverse strand, counting down.
CTAAGCTAAGCCTGTCTAGCCAGCTTGCCACATCCCTTCAATATGATTCTCCACACTTGTGTTTTCAGGATGCAGCTTCTCCATGCAAGCTTGTATGAACACAGGTATACTTCACACACAATAAACAGTAGCTTGGGTAAGCCTTGACTGTTCAGTGATAGGGCTAACTATTAGAAACATCTTAAGCCTTGAATGTCTTTGTAAGGTGTACTGCATTTAGAAGTACCATGGGAATTTCCAAAGAATGTGTTTCCCATTCTAAAAGGTCTTTGATAGAATCAGTCCTCATTTATGCCACTGTTGTTTCAGTGATCTCTAGATTCTTTCTCTTCTGGTTAGCAGTGATTGAGTGCTGAATGCCATGGTCCTTGAAGAACCTGGAAAAATCCCTGCTTCTTTTCCTGGTAAACTGTGGAAAACCAGAATTTGTCAAAAATGACAGAGCAGTGTTTGATACTGTATTATGGCATTTCAGAGTTCATCATCTCTTAGACATACCAAGGTCCTCAAGGTCCTTTTTATTTTTTCCCCTTTCTTTCTTTAAACCATCTCTACTCTGAGTCTCAGATGGAGGTGTCAGAGAAAAGCAAATGCCCAACTGTGGTTAAATGTTTCAGAGATTAAAGTGATGGGATGGGCAAAATTATTGACAAATATGTATCCTGGTACTGGAGACCACAGAAATGGAGAGCATTTGTTTTGAGAATTTTCATGATGGCAAACAGAAGTTTCTGAGTTCTGTTTGAAGATGGAAGCTTAAGTGGATGAGAATTAAGAGTCTGACCTAAGATAAGGCTTTGACCTAAGACTGATGTTCCTTGTCAGTTGAAAGAAGAGGATGAAATATGATCACTGGCATAGATTCGGAGTGAGATTCCCATCTGGTGTAATTTAGCCCAATTTCATTGAATTAATCCATTTTCAGGGTAGTGAAGTTAAATTGAATTATGTAGTCTGAGAATCTGGCCTTTTGTATAACCTCAATGTTTCACAGGAAAATCAATGCAGAGTTAAACTATAATCCAGTCCTCCTCATAGTTTTAGCTACATCTGGAACTCTATAAAACACAAGCTGGAAGTGCAGTATAGTAAGTCTCTCCCCAGAGACAGAGAAAATAGACAGGAGAGGCTTTGAGAGATCCACTACTCTTTTTCCCAATGCATGATCAGCTGTAGCTGTGTTGTAACTGTAATATCCCTGTTTTGTCTGTGTTTTAGTGATGAAGATTCCCCAGTATTTGAAGTGCATCATCCCAGCATAGACAGTATTCCAGGCTGGGCTTTGCCAGCACTGGGAGGTAGTCTTAACTCAGGTATCAAGCTGTCCATAGTCCCCTTTGTATGTCCTGGTATATGATGTTTGCCACCTTGTCACCAACATGACATTGTGGTCCTCTGTTATCTGAGATGCCATGTATGCAGTTCAGCCTCTGTGATCCATTTCCTCCTTGCTTCTGGCTCGTACAGAAATACCTGCTTAGGCCTTATACCAACCTCTCAAACTTCCCGGGAGAGAAGATGCCTTGAGCATGGTCAATCCCATAGTGAGTTCAGCTCTGTCCACGATGTCTAGATCAATGGAGAACATGTGAGCAGAGGTTTACCAAGTACAGCCCAGGCCATTAACCAGCAACTTGAACTTGTTTTTTCTTCAGTAGAATGTGGATTCTGAAGCTATCCTCCAGCAACATGAACAGAAAACATGCATTGCCAAAGCTTACAGTTGTTGATCACTATCTCTACTGCTGTTTTTCACTGCTTATACATGGAAAGGAGCAGCCAGTGGTCACAGTGGTGAGGACTGTGTAGGACAGAGAGTTCAGTGTGTCAAATCCAGCTGCTATTGTACAAGCTCCTCATGGCACATGTGCTTGTTTATGCTAATTTACACCGTCGTAATTCTTAAATGCAATAATTTGTTGCATAAATGTGAGCTGTAAAATTTATTTTGAAATTCTTGCATTTTACATGCTTTTATTCCCACAATTACATTAAAGCTGTAATGACCTGTTAAATTATAAATAATATGTGCAGTGGACAAAATCACGTACTAGACAATGTAGGACACATTAAGTAAATCATGTAAGGAACCAACTTAGAGCTTTGTCACTTCATTAAAATCTTGCACTTATTTATCACTTTACATGTTCTGCACAGGCTGATAGTTAACTGATGACTATTCAAATTAAAAAGCTGGACCTGTAATGTTAAAATTTAAATGTCTGTTTTCTGACATTAATACAGACATTACAGTAAGAAACCAAAACACTGTATGGTGGCTCTGGTCAGGTCTAGAAGTCAGTTCTGTCTGTGTAGATGTGTCCTCCCCAATAAGGGAAGCAAAATGAAGATACTTCAGAAATTGGCCTGTATTAACTAGATAGATTTTTGAATAGAGAAAGTTTGCCATCCCCATAATAAACTAGAGCATGCTCTTCAGTGGTGCAGTAGGATCTCCATAAGGGAGGGATTTCTGCACCTGGGCAGGTGCTGGTTGACTTCAGCATTTTTCCATGTGAGGAAAACTGCCTTTTCAGAAACGTCTGCATGGGGAGGTTTTGTACATGTGTATTTGTTTTCAGATTAGGGGATTAAGGGAAATACGGACCAAGCCCAGGGATGGCAATTTAGCTGGAAATGAATAGCTAGAAGGTCAGCAAGCATGGTGGTAGGTAGAAATCCTGTGCAAACACAGTTGGAGCAGAGTCACGTCATGTTTACTGGATCACAGTGTAAGCACCAAGTTGGCAAAGTGAAACTTTCAGAAGTGCGATGAAATCTTTGAGAAATATTAGTATAGCAAAAGAAGGAGAATATGGGAATATCCATAATTTGTTGCCTTTCCGGTCAGTAGAAGGAGATATTGCATCTCTTTGAAAAGGTAATATTAGCTTGCCATGTCTTTTTGGTCCATGTGTAAATATGTCTGTATGTGTACATGTACACGTATGGTGTTCTAAATTACCTACAGTTGTTCTTCATTGTGGGGATACAAGGTCTTTCAAAGAAAAGGTGTTTGAGAATAGTGCAGCTACACATTTCCAGAGGTGGTTGTATGGCTTTACCTCTACAGCACTGGACAGAGTTTAAGCAAAATGAACCTGAAACAATGAATACTGAATCAAAACCAGGTGATGCCAGACAAGGAGTCTGAATTCCTGACATTTAAGTACCAGAAACATCTGTTTCTGTGTGTTGGTAATTCCACCTTTTTTTCTTAATGTTTTTAAAGATGGGAACAATTTTATGAATTAAAAAAAAAAAAAGCATCCCCAACACATGTATTTGTAATTACCTGGTTTAGTCTGTATGTTTAATCAGTATGAATTGAGAATGCCATGTACATTTGATTTCAATCTCAAAGAGCAATTGAAAACTGGACAGTTACTCTTCCCCCATATGCCTGTATGTGCCT